>NW_027505260.1:0-189678 GCF_021521415.1 Bidens hawaiensis | reverse complement strand
CAATTTGGAAAAACTAAAAAATGTATCGTACGTTGGAGGTGAGGGAATCATATGTCATATGAAAGGTTAAACGTTGATGAGCGAGGGTAAAAGACACATGTTTGGTGTGTACTTTTTCGATGCATGCTTTCCGATGTTACTTTAATTCACTCGTCTTTGTGCAATAATATAGAATACTTCATATTTTGTCGCTCAAAAGATGAACTATTTATCTTTCTAGTGCTAGTTATCAAAACATCACTATATAAATATAAGATTTATTATATATTGAAAAGAAATAATAATAACAAAAGATTTATTATATAAACAATTAATATGGCAATTATGAGTGATAACAAAAGTATTGGTACATCAGAAAGTAATAATGCATTGAGTTGTGTTTTAATTAGGCATGTGGACCGAAATCTGGGCTCACGTAAAAAAATAGGTTAACCTCGAATCTTTTCCCACTCAAAACTAGTTTCAACCCGAATCGGTTTGAAAAAAAAACATGATTTAACTATCTTTGAGTAGGTTGGGCACAAACACCCGATATATGCACCTATAGTTTTGTATACGGTTATCTAGCTATATCTTCATATGGTAGCTGTGCATGATATAAATTTAAATCATGTTTAGCATC
Organism: Bidens hawaiensis; assembly: GCF_021521415.1. Taxonomy (NCBI): domain Eukaryota; kingdom Viridiplantae; phylum Streptophyta; class Magnoliopsida; order Asterales; family Asteraceae; genus Bidens; species Bidens hawaiensis. Next base: position 189,056 of record NW_027505260.1, on the reverse strand, counting down.
ATTGTCTTCGTTGTTAAACTTATTGGTTGTTCTTTTGTTATAATTAACCTATGGTTAACAAATAAGATATCGATAAAACACAAGGAATGCAAGGATTACGTTCTACATGTGATATATTGTTGAACCTCTATTTCAATAAAAAAACATATGATAACAGTGTTTCTTACATATGAACCTAAATGATCATACCTCAAGCAACACAAATCAACTATGCAATAGTCGATACATAAGACGAAGAAGAAAAATAATTGCACTAAAAATATACTTCACCGTGAAAGTTAAAGGATAGCACAGGACTACCCCTCAACCTATTTGTGCTAGATCTGCCTGTGCAACTATGCGTTTAAAAGGAACTAATTGAAGCAACACTAGTCAAGATCATTTGTATAATTATTATGTGGTGTAATAAATATTACAAAGGTTCCAAAATATTAATTACTATTATTATTTTAAAAAAATACTAATAATAATTTAATATTGAACATATTAAGTGTTGCTAAATTTAGAACACAACAACCAGTTCTTTCTAAACTAAACTATGAAGCAGTTGTTGATCATCTCATATTTAGTCATTTCAAGTAATTGTAGACCAAATACTTGTATAACTTGAAATCTTGGATATCAAAAGAGCAAATCTTGATATGTTGTTATTTTCCAATATTAGCCTCCATTATTCTTTTCACATCTGTGGGGGTAGGGATGTGTCAGTAAGTATTCAAGCTTTGGGTAATTGTTTGTACTTCAGATTGTGATTGCTAACAGCTAGTTCAGCCCAACAACCCCCCCCCCCCCCCCAAAAAAAAAATAAATAAATAAATAAATAAATAAATAAAATCACACATGATCTTTCTATATATATCCTTAACCCTAAACCTTATAGCCATGTATCTCTAAAGAAAACCTTACATAGACTTATAACTTTTCTTTTTTCAAGTTCTTGATTTGTTCATCTGATAGAAGATCTCAAGTAGCAGTCAGTTCTTGCTGGTGGAGCATCTTCAAGATTCACAAAAAAGACTCCTTTTTTAGGGTTTTCATACGTTTTGAGAATCTTGATGATGCTGCAGTGGCAATTGCTGACTAATTTTATTACTTAATGTTGTTTAATAATCAGTTATTTATCTGCTGGATTTTAATCTTAAATGAATTTACTCACATTTTTGCAGGTTATTTTATAGTTTTTATGTGTTGTTGGAAATTCCAGTTTGTCCTTAAGTTTTTTGTTAAATATATTCATATGGAAATCTTTCAGGTGTTCCAGTGGAATAAGAAAATACAAATCTTACCCCGTGACTAGTGGTTGTACTCTGCACTAGCAAGTTGTACAGTACAAATCTGCACTAGCAAGTTATAAGTCAAGGGATCCAATTTGGTCTAAACTGTTTATTATTAAAAGGTTTTTATTGTCATTTATGATTCCCTACAAGTACTTGTTTGACTCTTAATGCGCTGGCCTCTTTTCTCCCCCACTTGCGAAGTTTCACGGGGCGTTTCCCTCTCGTATTTTTTACGACATATATGGATTTTTGACTCTCTCTTCATAATGTTTTCATTGGCTGTTTCTCTTCCTCGTCAGTTTAAAGGGGTCAATTTTTATAATTTATGTCCCTAGCTCGACCAGAAGCTTTAAAATCTATACAAAATGTAGGTATTTAAGCGATTTTGAAGTAACCAATAAAAAATAATGTTAATGTCTAAATTTATATATGTTCCTACTTGCTAGTTGGTGAAATCCTGTATGGTAGTTGTTAATAACTAATCTTAATTGAAATAAATTTGGCTACATGATAACAGATACAGGATATATACAAAGTCTTTGAATACAAAGATTTGTTAATTATTTAGATGTTGTGTGCTCTTTTTTGGTCTTTCACATGAAAAAAAGAAAAAAAAAAAGCATAGTTTGCTCTATTTCTTATTTAATAATTTTTAATCATGACTTTTATGTTTATGTAACCATAATGAAATGAATTAGACTACATGAATTAATCCTCATCTAGTCTAATTCATTACGTAAGCATAATGAAATGTATTATTTTTAACGGCTAATACACACCATCTAATTTTACTTTTTAATCTGCGCTATTGTCTATTAAGAAACTCGAACCCTCAGCCTTATCGAAAGAAACAATATCAAGGGCCATTTTGATATCATCGTGTTTTCTTGATATAAATGTTATATTATTTTGCATATGGAGGATTTTAAATATGCTATCCCCGTTAGTTCAAATACTGTTGGAGAATTGTTTGTAAAATAATATAAATAAAACATTTTTAATAAATTACAATAGATAATAAAAAGAAAATTAATAAACTACAATATATATTAAATAGCACAAGAACAAAAAAAACAATGAACAACGAAATAGTGGTTAAAAATTCGTGTTTAACACGTGTCACCCCTAATCTTAAGGGCCTAGGCGTGTGACCAATAGTTAGTACCGGTTGTGTTAATTTATCAAAGTTTGGTTACACATGGAAAATGTTTAATAAAATATTTACTTTCATAACATAGGAAATTAATTACCTTTTTTCGTCTACAAAATTACTTGGTTTAAAAATAAGTTACATATGCTTTGTTTACAAAATTAGCTGAGCCATCAGCTGTATTCTGTGCCTAAGGATCTTCTATCTCCACTTGACATTTCCACCTTCTTACCTTACTCTTGATTACTTAAAAACAGTTTTAAAAATACGTCAGTTTATGATGGTGAATAACGCTGACTCAATAAAATGTTTTTATAATTCGTTATGACACAACACCAATAACGTTCATCGACTCAGTGGGTCTCAATCCCATCTCATCGAAACTAAGCATACGCACAAACCACTTTAGGGACGGTTACGCTCCCCATGGCTCGCATGACTGTAGTGTACCCACAACATCATATATGCAAGGATCCAGACATATGTGCATTTTAGCTTTAGTGTTTAATTACTACCTTGTATCAAAACGTTTAGTCTTTAGAGGATTTGAACCAACCCACATGTAAATTCTAGACTCTTTAAAGATAGATAAATATCCATAATTTATAACATTATATAATTTGTAAAAAGTATAAGTGTTCACGTAAAAAAGGCTGGACGTATTCACCTTTTAATAAGTTATTCAATTAACAATTCTCATGAATGATTACCTCGAACCTATAGTTTGAGAATAATAGTTTAATAATTTATTCAGATCAAATGATCTAACTTCAGACCTTTAGTCCTATTTATAGCTTTAAACATTGAAAAAAGAGTAAAGTGCCAATTTCGTCCCTGATGTTTGATCAATTGTGCGATATTCATCCAAATAGTTTCTTTTTTGCATCTGAACCCTTAGAGCGCGTTCGTTTCACGGACTTTTTTTTAAAGGATTTGGAATTGGAATTGGAATTGAAATGGAATGGAATGTTTGAGAATCCCTATCATGTGTTTGGTTGGTTGTATTGGAATTGGAATTGGTTTCGAGCTGACACGAGTTTTCGCACTGGACGGGTTGAGTTTCGGTTTCCTTTGTTTCTTTTTTGTCGGTTTCGGAGCACTGGACGTGTTGGGTTTCAGTTTATTTTGTTTGTTTTTGGTCGGTTAAGGATTCGTTTTCGGCCTTTTGTTTCGTTGTGGTCGGTTTTTTCAGTTTCATTTCTGTTCGGTTTCAGTTTTTTGTTTTGATTGCTTTTTTCGGTTTCCATCAATTCGGTTCAGTTTTGGTATGTGTTTCGTTTTCGTCGACTTTTAGTTTCGGTTCATTTTTCGGGTTTTTTTTAGAACGAGGGCAAATGCGAAAACGTTTTAGTTTTTTTACATTTTTCGTTTTTTATTTGAGTTATGATTTTTTATTAATTTTTTTGAATTTTTTTTGAGAGGTTTTTATTGTTAATAAGAAAATCCTTTATTTTCCATAACAATCATTTCAAACTGGTGAGATTTTAAAATCCCGTAAAATGTGAGATTTGATGGGATCTAGTTTCCATTCCCATTCTTTCATTTAATGAAATGAACATATCAATTCATAGGATTTAAAATCTCATTCCTTAAAATTCTTTCGAAATCCTTGAAACGAACAGGACCTTAAGGTTTGATGGTCCCTGCCAATTTCGTCCAAAACACTAACTTCATCTATTTTCCATCATTAAGTCAGGGGCATTTTTGTCCTTTTATCTATTAATTTATTTTATTGTTTTCTAAACTTAAAAAACTAAAACAGTTAAAATAAACATAAAAGGCTGAAAAATAAAAATATAATAAGTAAAGTAAATATATAAACACCTTCGCCGTACCGGTAAGAACCACCACCACACACAATCACCATTATCGTTCAAGACCACAAAATTATCATCTTTCCATCTTCTCCAAACTATAACCCCTAAGTTAATATCAATTTATGACCGTCACCATACGACTTCTACTCAACCACCCGACAAACATCCACGTCACCACCACAACAGTAACCGCCATCACCTGGTGTAGATCTGAAACCTTTCACGATGACACGGACCGTCTTCATTTTCCAAGATCTGCAATCCTTGCAGGGATAAATCGTGTCTAGTCCACCGTCCTCCACAACACTCCAAGCCACTGTGGTGGTGTTTCCGACGTTATTCGGCAACTGTGGTGATGGCGTTGCCTACATGGTTGTGACTGTGGGTGGCGAGGATGATATGAACACGAAAGAGTGGTCGGCGGTGCTCTTCCATGGTGGTTGCCTGCTGGTGTGTTGGTATGAAGAGAGGAGAGAGAAACTGGTAATTAGGCGGGTGTATTTTATTTTTGTATCTATTTTCCTTTTTCAGGGTTTCTTTTATAACAATGATTTATAGATAGTAAGGGTATTTTGGTATTTTCAGAAGTACTTAACAGACATTTTGGATGAAATTGACAACAATCATAGAACCTCAAGGGTTCTGATGCAAAAAAAAAAATTATTTGGATGAAATTCGCACAATTAACTAAACCTCAGGGACGAAATTGGCACTTTACTCTTGAAAAAATATTTATTTTGATATAAAAATCATTTTTATTCAAAATGATTACTTTAGTTCATATGATGTTTTGTGTGGTATGCTTTAGCCTAATAGGTTCGAACACTCTCATCAAGTTTTTTAGGAAAGTAAGCGGGTCCTGCGGTTGATTGGGATTTATACGAATTACTTTCTTTAAACAAGAAACTTGACTACCGGTATTGTCACCCTCCAATTACTACATACTCGTTACGCTTTTCTGTTTAATTACTTATAAATATCTTTTATATAAAAAAACATTATTGTTTTTTCCTTTGGAAAAAAGTCAATTGACAATAACATTTGTATGTAAAATTTTATGTTTCTTAATTATAGGATCGAAACATTTATTTTTGTAACCTTTATAATTAAAAAGTTTAAATATATCTATAAATTTTCCAAGGTTTAGGTTATACCCTCGATCAGGATCTATGTTGTGAATTGAAATATCTTAAACATAGATCTTACCTTAAAATGGGTATAACGCTTATGGACGAACTAAGAGTACTTCGACTATACGTAGGGTGGTGGGGTATGAAACGTCGAAACTCTAGAGTGGCGTCGGGACTCCAACTCAATGGCACAAACTTAGAGAAAGTGAAAGTGGTTTGGGCTTTGGGATGCCACAAATGAGCAATCAATGGCCGCTATTTATTTATAGTCGTTTTCTTACACCCCTGGTCGGACCATCGCTCACCACCATGTGACATGTGTCGTTCTTGATAGTGGGTCGTGTCATCATCCGCCACATGTCACTTTGTGAGGATACGTGCCATTATGCGTTGACACGTGTCGTTCCATCCAATGAGTCATAAGACCCGCTTCGTTTCCATATAACTTTAACTAAATGACTAACCAGTCTCTCAACTTTTTAAATTGTCAAAATTGATATGAAAATTTTCGGAATGTTACAACACAACTCTCTTAAAAATACTGTGAGTTTGCTTCCAAAATACTCGTATGTTTCCCATATTCAGATAACAGCCGAAGCAACATATGCTACACAGAAAATTGTTGGAAATATTCTTTGTATGTTCACGAATTGAGTTTGGAAATGTTTGCAAGCGTGTATCCAACTAAGCTTGGTAGTACCTTAATGTTATGGTCACTTGAAAAGGCTGTCATATCATTTAACTTTATCAACTAAAAAAATTGACTTACATTAATTTCATATAAAACATATAAAAGTACAATATGGTAATTTTACCATAAACAAAGGAGACGCCGCTATTTTAAGACCTCGTTATCTTTATTGTCTCCGGCGGGTTGTGTTTATTGCTCATTAACTCAATCGTAACCGTTGTTGCAATAATAGTTCAATCAACATCATTTTTGAAACTGTTGTTCTTGCAAACTAATCGGTGGAACCTTGCTCGATATTAAAGGCTGAAATTGTCGCTTTTCAATATCAGATTTGCCTTCAATTCAATAATTTAAGCTCATCTTCCTCTTTTGACCTTCATCATCATCAACCTCGCCGATTGATTTCTGCACATAAGGTTCTCATCCCAAATCCTCACGTATTATGCTATGCGATTTTGTCTAATTTTATATGTTTTCTTGCTTATGTAATCTCTGATTTTAGTTTAATTGTTGTATTTTGGATGAATTTGTATACACAGACCAGGGGGATTCCTAATTTTTCATATCTACATGAATATATTCGTCCCTCTAAATACATTTTTTAGAATTTGTTGTTGATCAATGCTATTTTTCTCATTTCATGGTGTGCATACTCTCATAAGAATATGCTAGCCTGAAAGGTTATTACTCACTTGATAGCCCATTGTTGCTGGCTAAAAGAGGTGCCCTACACTAAAGAGTTTTCTTCGTCAGTAGCCAACCGATACGGACAAACCAAGGTACAAACGGGTATTGGTTTGGTTAAACCAAAGTATTATGGAGTACTGAGTAATGAATTAAACGTTTATTTGCAGTTGATAGTTGAGGTGCCAGGATATATATACAAGTTGAAGACGGTTTTCTTGTCTCCTTTCATATTATGATTTAAGCATTTAGATGAATTGGTAAGTTAACAGGTTTCATGTATGCTTGATTTTTGTTGTAGCGAATATGGTTAGTCAAATATAGTGTCTTACTTGGGGATGCTAATTCCATATGCAAATTTTGTGATAGATTTGTTTGTGAATTTGTGCTTCCTGTATTTGCTCATTAATGTCTGCTTACACGTTATCCATACTTCCTGACATGAAAAGTTAATGAACGCCCAGTTCGTTTAGTGGTCTATTTACAAGAGCTCGAGCTCGGATTGTGAGTCATTCTTTTCAAGTCTGAGCTTGAGTCGCTTATTATTTATTAAATAATTTATATACATTTATGATTATATTTGTATATTTTGAGAAAAATTATAACGAGCCTAATTGTGTGCAGGACCTTAAATGAGCCAAGTTGTAGTGTGAAATTAATACAAGGAAATTAATACATCGAATCGAGGCTTGATAACTAAATGGCCTTTATTCGAGACTCGAATCGAATTGAGCTTAAACGAGCTCAAGCATAAAAATAAACTTGTTTAATAAATGAGCCTACTATTTTATACAATTTTTATTTAATATAATAAATATGTGTTTTTATAATAGTTATTAATATATGAAATATTATGATTAAAATAAGCTAATAATTTGTATTATGTTAAATATTAAAATGAGCACATCCCTAACCAGATCGTGTCGGTACTTGAACCCCGAGAGCTCTTTACAGTGCACCGCGTGCTCCCCATATGAGTCTAAACACGCTTTACGACAAACAGGACATATCTCATCAACCGGAAATAGAGGAATCATAAGGCGATACTTAAGAATACTACGATACTCCACTGGAGACATATGCTGGCCTAACCCATCTAAAGGGATAGCAAGAAGAAAATATTGAGCATGTGGTGCTTGTAGACACTCAAAAATGGCTTTTTGTCTGCTTGTCATGTTAAAGTGTGACTCCATGTCGTGAACAATTTTACTAAAAAGAATGCTCGCCAATGTATGCTGGGCTTTAGAGGGGGCGATCTCTTTGTTAGAGAAACTGCTAAAATCGAAGCTTGGAATCATATCACGAAGACAAGCCAGAGCACAAGAATAATCAGAATCCATCCCACATATACCACTGTCTCGCAAAATGTGATCCTGAAGCACCCACGATTGGGCTCTTGAGGCCACAAACGCATAAGAGGAAGCCTTTATTGCCGAATACAACCCCAAACCCCCATTCTTAATGGGTAAGGAAGCAAGTCGCCATTGGAGGTCTCCAAAGAAAGGACCTCCACAAACTACAATGTCCTCGATCGCCTCATGCAATCCCTTGTCAAAAAACACCGCTGCCTCCATCATGTGTACAGGTTGGCATGTTCTCAAACCGAAGAAAAGTTTAGCAATACCCATACATGATCGAAGCAAAAGTAACTCACTCTGCGGGTCACCAAGTTTTGGGAGAAGACGCATCAAATCAACAGCATTAGTAGCTCTCTTCTTTGTGCTCTTTGATATATTCAGGCGAGCTGGAATTTCTGTTAAGAAAGAAGCTGAAGAGGTATGTACCCGCCTCAACACCGAGCAAGGCGGGTCAACCCACAAGATAAAGACATTATGAAGGCACAAAGCCAAAACCTATGCGCATGGCGCATACAAAACATGCTCAGGCATCATATGCCCAGGCACACAGCGCGCGGCGCATATCACATGCCCGTGTATATCGCATCTGCCCAGGCACACATATGCTCGCGCATCACATATGCGCGCAGCGCATCAGCGCGCGGCGCATATCACATGCTCGTGCATATCACATCTGCGCATGAAATATCTGTGCGTGAGAATAAAGAGAAGACCTCGCGCATCCTCAGGATGGGCGCATATCACACGTGCGCATAATCAACCTCGTCCTTATCCAAATCAGGATTAGGGCAACCTTGATTGTGCACGTCAGACAACCTTCCAGAAGGCATCTTTTTAAGGAGAAAGAATATGCTGATGTTGATAGCTGCCAAATGAAAGGACGACAACTCAGCATGACACATGTGTTACCACGTGATTACAACCAACGAGAAAGCGCCAGGTGTCCCAGAGGACACGTGGCGCAGTGCGATTGGAGGAAGCCAACGAGGTTGAGCCCAACCGGTGGTAACCTTAGCACTATAAATACAGCATCAACTCCACTTTGATGACATTCATACTCAATCATTGACAGTTACAAGCAGTGATAACACATTCAATCATATTGAATCACATTCACTCACAGTCAGTTACATACAAACAGACAGTCTCACAATCAGAGGGTATTAAGCTATTCAGCAATACTCTTGAGAGGGCTCTCAGACATATTATTATCTTCTCCACAAATATACTGATTCTCACGCCGGAGGGTTACCCCAAAGAGGACCCCTCTGTCCCTTTCTGAGGGGTAAGTAACGGCGCTGTTCATTTTGTAGGTGGAAGAACACAGACCCAGAAGAACCATCGGTGAAATAGTATAATCACACCCGAGGAAAGTAGATCTGCTACCAGTGAGTAGATCCACGTTTCTTCATTGGCGCCATCCGTGGGCAATGAGCTCAGGCTACTATTGGCAGGCATGTACTTGGATACGCTAAAAGAAATCCAAAAATGCAAGGCATGTCAGAGCTACGCGCCAAACACCATGCGTCCAAAGAACAACTTGATTCCAGTGACCTCCGCATGGCCTTTCCACAAATGGGCCATTGATATTGTGGGGTCCCTGCCGCAAGCGCAAGGGCGAGTGAAATTTTTGGTAGTGGCGATAGACTATTTCACAAAATGGGTTGAGGCCAAGCCACTAGCAAAAATCACAGCTGAGGCGATGAAGCAATTTATCTGGAGCCACATCATTTGCCGTTTTGGCCTTCCTATGGAAATTGTGAGCGACAATGGAAAACAATTCACTGACAGGAAGATATCAAGTTGGCTCAAAGAATTGCACATCAACCAAATCTTCACGTCGGTCTACCACCCTCAGGGGAATGGCCAAGTGGAGCGCGCGAATCAAAGTTTGCTAAATGGGCTGAAGAAAAGGTTGGAGGGAGAATCCCATTCTTGGGTCGAAGAGTTACCTAATGTCCTGTGGGCGCACAGGACATTAAGCAAAACTAGCAATGGCGAATCCCCGTTCAGCCTAACCTATGGGACAGAGGCTATGATCCCAGCAGAAATTGGATGCCCATCCCATAGGGTACTCATGATGAGCAAAACTGATAACGAGCGCGAAAGAAGATTGGACCTTAACTTGCTTGAAGGGCGCAGAGAAGCGGCTATCATCAATGAAGCCAGATACAAGAAAAAGCTGGAAAAATATTATAATCAGCGCGTTAAAGAGTGCCACTTCAAGAAAAATGATTTTGTCCTTCGAAACAATGAAGCTAGTCGCGCAATACCCCCAGGAAAAATGTCCCCCAATTGGGAGGGACCTTATCAAATTTCAGAAGATTTGGGGAAAGGCGCGTACACTTTAAAAGATTTGAATGGAAAAAAGATACCGCGCGCTTGGAACGCGGCACAACTTAGAAAATGCTTCATGTAAAAAGTTCAAATATGTAATCAAGGCTTTTAAGCCATCATAAATGATGATTCGCGCTATCTTTCAATATTTGTCGCGCTATCTTTCAATATTTGTTCTATTACCTTTGCATACATGTTTCACACTTCCTTTATTAATTTGGAACAATATGACAACACTATATTGACTTCAAAGCAAAATAAAGCGAAGTAAAACATACATGCGCGAGCCTTAGCTCAAACGCGTTAACGAGTCTTAACTCTAAAACGCCAGGGCCTTAGCCCAAACTTACGAGCCTTAGCTCAAACACGTTAATGAGTCTTAACTCTAAAAACGTCAGGGCCTTAGCCCAAAACAAAGAGCCTTAGCTCAAAACACTCACAAACATCCATCTTACATCCCGCGCAGCCTGATCATAAAAATCCTTAAACACAACTAAGGCAAAGTACATGCCATATCATGATAAGGTCTCAGGTCGAGGTCGCGCGCGGAATCATAGTGGATATCTGAGTAACACACGCTGACATGTAATGGCTAAACTCATACTTCCATATAAATACCGCGCGACAACGACGCGCAAAAAAGAAATAATGAAAAGTTAGCGCGCATGTCAGCATAAACAAGATACTGCGAAACCACAAACAAAATAGAACAGAGGTTAAGTTAATAATTTCCTTACAACCTTGTTCTTATTTTAACGTGCAAGCATATCTTATATCTATACAAGCAAACATGAAGAGATGAATGGAAATGCGCAAGATGTGAAAAAGAGAAAACAAGTTTCATTCCATTGGATTGAAATTTACAAGTATGATGAGTTACAAATTACAAGTATAAAAAATTAAATATGTAAAATTTGATGAAGGGCTTCTCAAGTCTCCACGTCGACGTCAGCCACTTCATCACCTTCATCATCTCCCGCAGCATCTGACGCGGCCTGCTCCTCATCTCCGAACTGACCATAGTCAAGTTCTTCCTCCTCATTGGAGTCTTCTATCACGACGGTGGCAGGAGCAGATTTATTTGCAGCGCCAGAGCCGCTGGCAGAGGCAACATCCCCCGCGCCACCATCATCGCCACCAGCCCTCTCGCATTCATCGAGCAACTTCTTTAGCGCGCCGAGGTCGGGCTGGTCAGCAAGCGCAGCTATCTGCAAAATCATTAGAAAAGTATTGAGTACAAAACACTTGGAAAAATTAGTCAAGTAAAACTCATTAAGGTCAAGGTACCTGCATAAGGATGGGGATGGGAGTATTCATGTACTTTTCCCCCACCGCGGCCATGTCCGCGCAGGCCGCGTCGCTCTTGTAAGGGTACTCGGATGGGTTCTTCTTCAACATGCCATAGTCATACCCATCCGTAAACCCTTCAGCTCGGCCCACCAAGCGCGCGGCGGCATTGCAGTCCATCACAAGGGCCTGAAACTCGGCGGAATATTTCATCGCCAAAGCGCAGCGAGTTATGCCCTGTGACACCAGCCATTGGCGATCCTGCGCGAGGCCAGCAACAGACGTCTCGAGGACAGGAACCTGGGAGTTTAATAACTCAACAGTTTCCTTAGTCTTTTGTAGCTCCTCCTTATCTGACGCTGCTGCCGCCAAGATTTTTTCATTCTCCGCCTGCGCAGCACCAAGTGCTTCCTGGCTGGACGCCGCCGTCGCCAAGGCCTCATCTCTATCGGCCTGCGCGGCCGCCAACTCCCTCTTCAGGCGCGCAACCTCGCTCTCCAGTGATGATTTTTCAGTGATACTCTGGACGATAGCTTGGTCACGCGCCTCAGCCTGCTGTTCCAAGACACGCACTCTACGCGCGTACTTGGCAACTTCGGCCTCCGCCAACTGCTGCTTCTCCCGCGCAGCTTGGAGCTCATGCCCGCGCTTAATATAGGCGGTGTTGGCACTTGCTCTATTTTCGCTGAGCTCCGCCTGGAGTTTCTCAGCTCGTGCGCGAGCATCAGAAAGGTTCCAGGCAGCCACCTTAGCCTCTTGCTGGGCTGCCACAAGAGCATCGCGTACTTTAATATAATCGCGATGAAGCTCTTGGGAGGCAGCAAAGAAAGCTGACCCAACGAAAATGTGATCGTTGAGCAAGTCAGCGCGAGTGCGCTCCTCCTGATACCTCCTTTCAGTAGGAGGCACGGCATGAGCCCAGAAGTCCTCGCATACGCCCATGGATTGGAAGGAACTTTCTTCATTAATATTCCATCTCGGGCGATAAACGTGGTCACCTTCCTACAAAACACAAGAAATGATCTAAGTCATAAAACATACTTATATGGAGGTACGCGCAGCGGAGCAACAAATTAAAACATACCTGCGGGGATGAAGCAGAAAAGTCAGCGCCAGCCCCACCAGAAGTATGCGCTGCGAAGGCTTGTGGCATCGCAGGGCTGGCGCGGTCTCCCAAGGAGTCCTCAGCTTGAGCCCCCTCATCCTCCTCATCTTCTTGAATAGGCCTCTTCTCCTGCGACCTGGGGGGCTCCAAACCAGCCTCGCGGAGAGGGCTGCGGGTAGGAGGAGGCGAGGGAGGTTTCGACGCCGCCAGTTCGGCGCGCAATACGGCTTCCTGCTCTTTTGTAACCCCAATAAGGGGAGAATCAGCACTAGCAGGAGCAGGACCAGAACCAGCGGCGTCGCCAACGGCGCCAGGAGTGTCGCCAGCAACTTGTACGCCAGCTACAACTCCTATGAACAAATCAACAAGGAAAAATGGTTTATGACTGAATCCAAAAGAAAAATAAAGAAAACAAGTGTGCAAAACATACCTTGGCGCAATTCTGTTCGCGCGGCGAACATCGCCATAAAATTCATTCTACCCTTTTCAGAGGGTAGAACAGGGGACTCCGAAGCAGCCCCCGGCGCAGCCTCAGCACCTTGTGGCGCCTGTGGCTCATCTGCTACCGTCGCCGGTTCTGCAAACATTCAAAGGAGGAAAGGTTTAATAACAATTCAGCCAGATGAAGATAAATAAAGTATACCTGTTGCAGGCGCGGCACTGCTTCTCTCTTCAGCCGCGCGAAAGGAGGAGACGACGCCACCATACCTCAAGTGGACAGGAGGTCTGCCCACTCTCACAGGCAGGGAAGCTAAAGAAACCTTTGTGGTAAACACCTGGGTTTCCTTAGGTCCCTTCGTTTGAGCATGGGGATGAGCGACAGGGGTGTCATCTTTCTTCTGTTTCTTACTGGCCCCTGCGCCAGATTTCCCCTTAGCTTTGCGCTTTAGTAGGGGCGCATCCTCTTCCTCCTCCTCCTCTTCCGCGAGCTCTAGCTCGTAGTTTTCAAGCGCATCTACAAAAACAACCAACAGAACTGTTAATAAACTTGGGTATTCTAAAGGAATGAGCATAAGTGCGAAGGCTTACCAGGCGCGTCACTGTCAAAGTCAAATTCCAGATCCACTGGGATGAACATGTCATCGAAGCGATCTGGGAAACCAACTTCCCCAGCGCCAAGCGCGACGGAGCCACCCTCCACTTGTTCATCATAAGCGGCAAGGACATAATCCTTGGTGACTGTGCAAAAACAAGTCAAGTGATATCAGCAAAATAATTATGTTCGCGCAGAAAAAATAAATAAAGCAATGAAATAAACTTACACAACCCGTCGACTTGGATAACGGGCTCAAGCGCGCTGTCGGCCCATAGCTTACTCATGCCGACCCCCACCAGCGCCTCCTCGCAAATTTTCTTCGCGGGGGATGGTTCGGCGGTCAGTTTCTTAACCCAGGCGCCAGTTGGGTTCTTGAGGACACCCTCATCCGCAGGCGCCGAAGAGATAGAGCGCATGGTCATACGGATGGGTATCACACCAGCCCTAATGTAAAAGAACCTCTCAGACCAGTCATGAAGGCTCTTGAATGAAACAGTGGAGCACTTCACCTTCTGACTGCGAGGAATGAAAGAGATCCAATTGTCCTGGATCTTGGGCTTGTAAAAATATTGAAAGCGCCGAGGAGTGGGTTCCTCGCGCTGGGATTTGCACATGAACTCAAAGTGAGTCACGCGCACGAGTCCAAACGGATGGACTTGGGATATATGAATCCCATAGAACTTCAGCAGTGCACCCACAAACCTTGTCATCGGGAGACGAAGGTTGCAGTGGGTGAAAAAGTGGCTATATAGGGATATATAGCCGGCAGGCGGGTCCGCCGCCGTTTGCCCGGACCTAGGCAACATGCAGCCAAACAGGGTGGGAAAGCCCTGAGAGGCGATGAGGTTGTCGAGATCGGCCTGCTTCAATTTGCAGAGGATTTCATTCCACCTTTTGGTGGCCTTGGTCCTCCCTACTTCCTCCGATGTGGTCTCAACAACCCTCTTCCCTTTCCCCTTTTGCTTCAATGTCGACATCACCACAGATTTCACACGGCGTCTTCGAGAGGCAACAGAGGTGATTGAGGGGCTAGACGAGTCTGAACTATCAGACATACAACTGCAGCAGCAGATAATCGAGAAATCGAAAAGATGAAAACACTCAATTCAGAATATGAAAGGCAGAAACTCGAAAATTATCAACAATGAAGATGAAGATAAAAAATTTCCTAAGGGCCTCCTTTTATAGGCCCAGGAGAGAGAAATGTGGCAGCTGATCGGATTTCACGCGCCCCCACTCGCGGGTGCAAGCCAACGAGGGCGCGACACGTGTCCCTAACACTGTTGAGGGGACATAAAATTGTAACCGACCTGCCACGGAGCAGAGACGCGCCCCCACTCGCAGGTGCTAACCAATGCGAGCGCGACACGTGTTCAAGACAGCTGTGTGAGGGGACGTGAAAGGCAACTGTAGCACCTCGAGCACACGAAACGTCTGACATGTTTACGGCGCACGTCACCACCAACTAACCACGTGTTCGACCCGTCGTTTTCAACCCTTCGTTTTCAACCAAATGGATAGAACTTCGCGCAACGATGGAAACAACCAATAAAACGACAAAACCCCTTTAAAGACCAAATCAGTAAGTCTAATATCCATCTTACCGCGCTCGCGCGAAATAAGACACACATTAGACTGGGGGGGCTTGAAGAGGTATGTACCCGCCTCAACACCGAGCAAGGCGGGTCAACCCACAAGATAAAGACATTATGAAGGCACAAAGCCAAAACCTATGCGCATGGCGCATACAAAACATGCTCAGGCATCATATGCCCAGGCACACAGCGCGCGGCGCATATCACATGCCCGTGTATATCGCATCTGCCCAGGCACACATATGCTCGCGCATCACATATGCGCGCAGCGCATCAGCGCGCGGCGCATATCACATGCTCGTGCATATCACATCTGCGCATGAAATATCTGCGCGTGAGAATAAAGAGAAGACCTCGCGCATCCTCAGGATGGGCGCATATCACACGTGCGCATAATCAACCTCGTCCTTATCCAAATCAGGATTAGGGCAACCTTGATTGTGCACGTCAGACAACCTTCCAGAAGGCATCTTTTTAAGGAGAAAGAATATGCTGATGTTGATAGCTGCCAAATGAAAGGACGACAACTCAGCATGACACATGTGTTACCACGTGATTACAACCAACGAGAAAGCGCCAGGTGTCCCAGAGGACACGTGGCGCAGTGCGATTGGAGGAAGCCAACGAGGTTGAGCCCAACCGGTGGTAACCTTAGCACTATAAATACAGCATCAACTCCACTTTGATGACATTCATACTCAATCATTGACTGTTACAAGCAGTGATAACACATTCAATCATATTGAATCACATTCACTCACAGTCAGTTACATACAAACAGACAGTCTCACAATCAGAGGGTATTAAGCTATTCAGCAATACTCTTGAGAGGGCTCTCAGACATATTATTATCTTCTCCACAAATATACTGATTCTCACGCCGGAGGGTTACCCCAAAGAGGACCCCTCTGTCCCTTTCTGAGGGGTAAGTAACGGCGCTGTTCATTTTGTAGGTGGAAGAACACAGACCCAGAAGAACCATCGGTGAAATAGTATAATCACACCCGAGGAAAGTAGATCTGCTACCAGTGAGTAGATCCACGTTTCTTCAGAAGCACCTGTGAATTTCCTGACTGACCCTTCGGAGGGAAGATCATCTCTTCGGCTGGCTGACATTTTGGTGTTTGGATGGATAGGAGGGAAACACGTGTGTGTGGATTTAACAGGGGTTTCTCCTTTGGTGGGCTTAGGGAGTAGTGGTTTCGCGGTCGGTCAAGCCGCATTAAAAGCTGCTTCAGGTAAGGTGGCAAAACATGAAAAGGCGTGTCTTGACAACCAACATGTATTTTTGCTTTTGACACTTTTGGTTTCCTAGCGCCTGAAGCTGTGGAGCTACTTACCCGTGTTCAGCGGGTCATGCATACTAATGTTATGACTCCAAGATCAGCAAATATAGTTTTTAAAAGATTGGGTTTTGCGATTCAAAAAGGGGTAGCGGCGCAGCTTGTTGCCCGCTTGCCTTCTGTTTCGATGTAATCCAATAAACAATTAATACGGCAAAAAAAATAATTAAAATTATAGTTAAAATATTTACAAATAATTATTATAATTATTAGTGAAATAATTAATGAATGATAAACAAGTTGAGCCTAAGCTGGGCTCGAGCTTGAAAAACAACTCACGATCCGAGCTCGAGCTTCAGAAATAGGAGTTGGGCTTGAGCTTGAAAAACTACTCACGACTTATGCTCGTGCCTAAACGAGTTCAGGCTCGGCATGACTCCCTTCTTGTCCGTATCACCCCAAAATTTTGTTTCCCACTCAGTTTGATAGTTTACTTAGCTTTCATTAGGGTTTGAACAGAAATTTGTTTTATAGATTACACGATTGCTGTAGAAAATTAATAACTGCTGCACCATTTAAATGATGACATGAACATTTGTATGATGACAACAATGGCCCAAATATAAAAGATGGCCTGTGTAGACAAATAAAAAATCATCAAACTGATTTACTATTTGGATCTTTTGGCAGCAGATTAGTTCCACTTAACTGGTCAACATCAGCTGGAACCTAATATGCTAAGAAAAGCGCATGAAGACAAACAGCTTTGTGGATTCAATCTATTAAACGGGTATGCAAATTTATTAATGTGTTGGTAATGATATTCTTTTAAATAATAAAGTTTTAAATAATATGTGTCAATTTCACGCATATCTTCTTCACCACGATGCTTTTGTATATGGGAGGATTCTTAGTCTTAGTCAGCGCTGCTCAACACCGTTACGATAGACAAGTTTTGATATAAGCTTGTGGAAACCTGATTAAATATCATATGGTTACCTATTATTTCTTGCATATAGCAGGTTTGTCGTTTCTGAAATGTGATGTTTAAGTACTTTTTTTTTTAATGTTATGATCGAACTTTCAACTTTGTTTTACGGTTAAGGTTTCGTGTGGTTAATCCTCTCACTGAAAAAAGAAGTTGTACAAGTATTGGTTTGGCCAATACACGTGGACACATATGATCCTTATCGTGGTTTTCACTTCGTCTTTATTCACAATTGCAAACATTTTTGAAGGAATTTTATGGTATTATAATCTTGAGTTCTTGCATTTTTATTTTGTTACTTCAATAAACAATTTTACGTTGTTACTAGCTCATGAAACTCTATTTTTAAGAATAAATGAGAGGTGGCCCTTTCACCCGGCACCGTCGGATCACTAAGGCCGACTTTCGTCCCTGCTCGACGGGTGGGTCTTGTGCCTTTGCACTCGAGGGCCAATCTCCATCCGGCCCGAGGAAACCTTTGCACGCCTCCGTTACCTTTTGGGAGGTCTACGCCTCATAGAAACTGTCTACCTGAGACTGTCCCTTGGCCCGTACGTCCTGACACAAGGTTAGAATTCTAGCTCTTCCAGAGTGGTATCTCACTGATGGCTCGGAACCCCCCCCCCCCCCCCGGCAAGGAGGCCTTCTTCGCCTTCCACCTAAGCTGCGCAGAAAGGCCCAAAGCCAACCCCAGGGAACAGCGAAGCTTCATAGGGTCTTTCTGTCCAGGTACAAGTAGTCCGCATCTTCACAGACATGTCTATTTCACCGAGCCTCTCTCCGAGACAGTGCAGGGCCTGTAAACGAACCGAATTGAAAGAACACAAACGTTGCATGTTCGTGTTCGCTCGTTCATTCGTTTCACTTTAACCAAACAAATGATCAAACATGAGCGCTTAAACAAATGAGCCTTCCTTGTTCATGTTCATTAAAAAAATTGAGGACCGCAAAGGAACATAAACGAACAAATATAGTTGAACATAGATGAAAGAAGATAAATGGACATAAGCGAGCAAACACAATTAAAAGTAAACGCGAATATAGTCCGTTGGGTCTAAAAACTAATAAAACTAGACTAAGCTGGTTATTAGGGTTTTGAGAACCATTTGTTTAGATTGTTAACGAAGAAACACAAATGGACATATGCGTTCATTAATGAACGAATGTGGACAATCCCTGTTTGCGTTCGTGTTTGTGTCTGTTCGGTTTGTTTGCGGGCATACTAACGGCTATCATTTATATTGCTGTTTTATTTTTGACAAAAGGGTTCCTGGTAGTCCCTAACAAGCCGTTGAAGCATAGTGGCAAGTGATTCAGAATTCGGATTACGATGGAGCAATGAAGGCAGTTGACAACGACTTCAATCGGTAAAGGATCATGATCGGGACCGAAACATAGAAGGATTTGATTCAATATGTTTGGTAGCTGTGTAGGAGGCACTTTGTGGACGAAATTGATGATCAAATGATACATAATAAAAGTGGTATTCGACTACTAAATATATTAAACAACATGTTCGATAGAATCAAGGTGCACTAGCCGTGGGTTCGTAGGACACCATTGTAGATGATCAAGGGCTGTTACGAGCCTGTGGAGGCTAGAAAATCTTGGTGTTGGCTGGCCAGTCGAAAAATTAAGCAAACAGTGGTGAAAGTGATGGTCGGAGGTGACGGTTCGCGGCAGTAGTGGTTGTTTTGGTTTAAATGAACCCAGACAAGCATGCAGAAATCTCTTTTTTAATTGATTTTCTTTTATTATCAGTTCTCATTATTAAGACTTTGGCTAAATTGCTGTCATGAATACTATATGTCTGATGGTTACGTTTAATTTTGTGCAGATAAATTAGAAGGTCCTTTCTAAGCAACTCCAATATTGGATAAACCTACTACCGAGGCTGTTGTTTGACTTGAAAATTACCCTTTTGCCCTTTAGCAATGACCTTTTGCTGCACATAGCGTGGATCAAATGTTTTGCTTCAAAGTATGATCAAAGGCCTTGAAATCGGTATGTTTAATAACCGTGTATTCACAAAAATAAGTTGTAGATGAAGTTAACAGTTTAATAGCATGAAATTGTATGTTTAACATGCACAGGATCTTGTTTGTGTTAACCTAGAATTACCAATTTGCCATCTGTAAGCATTTTAGAATGGATGAGGAAATTGGTAGTTTTGGAATACAGAGGAGCCGGTTGGTAAATTTAGATTTAAATGTTTAAAATTGGTTACTATAGATTAAAGTTTGTAAATTGTTGGTGAAAATTGGTATATATTGATTAAAATAAGTAAACTGAACGCAAAAATTGGTACATTTAGATAATCTGAATTTACCAATTTGCCCCTTTACAGGATTGTAAAATGTTGATAGTATTGATCAATAGCTTTAAAGCCCTCGGAAAGGTTATTGTCAATGTCGGTTTACTTGTAGCATATCACCGTTATAAAAACGATAATTTTCCTGATATCCAATTATAGGCTTCTAAATGAACCAGACGAATACGAAAAGAGTGTGTTTGTGTTCGCATGATAACTTTAACTGAACAAGCAATCGAGACATGTTTGTTCAAAACATTATACACAAATAGTTCACTGAGCTAAAACTACCTAAAAGTATTGTGAAGAAAAGTGTGTTGGGCCTTGAAAAGTTATTAAAACTACCAAGTTGTAACGGGCCTTGAAAAGTTATTAAAACTACCAAGTTGTAACGGGCACAAAAATTTTTAATGAATATATTTACAAACTTAAGCAGACAAACGTAAACTAACGAATGTAAATGAATGAACAAAAACGAATTCAAATGAACAAACATCAACGAATGCTCACGTACATAAATAAACGAATAAGACATGCGTTTATGTTTGTTTAACTAAGTGAACAACAATTATTGTTCATGTCCGTTCGTTTATGCCCCCAATGACATTTGTTTTCGTTAGTGGAAAATTGGATATCTTGTTTTAACAACAAATGATAACAAATAGGTACTTTATTGATGTTCATTTGAATTTATAAACACAATTAGTCATAAGCTAAAATACCACAACTTAAATCTAGTCCGTGTTAATTAGTTTTGTTTGTTTGTTATAGTAAAATTGATGCATGCTTTTGTTACTAAAGGGAAGAGATTGGTTTCTTGCTAGTTAATTGTCTATTATAGATCTTTAAAAATAGAAGTGGCAAAATAGCATGTTGGATGATATATGATTCTTTTCTACGGTTTGAAACATATTAGACTGGTTGACTCGATACACATTATGTGTGTGTTTATTTATTTATTTTTTGCTAATATTGTTATATAAATTTGGTTTTTATGGAATTTTAAACTATACATAATATAAATTAGGATGTAGCAAATTTAGGTACCATAATGAACTGAACCGTTACCAATCGAATTTTTGTTGTGTCCCCGCCGCAACGCGCGGGCTCTTTTACTAGTAGAAATTTAATTGTTTTAATAATAGAAGTTTAATTGATATAGTTTAGAAACTGATTTAGTTAAGCGTTTGTCTTAATAACTAGTTAGATTTTTGAAAGTATTGTGTCTCCAAACACCCTTGTGAGACATACGAGTGGGTTTTGATCTTTTTTATTAACTGCCTTGCACTTTGTGACAATTCAAACATTTGCAAAACAGTCACAAATTCTCTTTTTTGATTGTTTTTTGTCAGAGTCGACGGCCAGATATACCTTGGTCGGTAACCACTTTAGTGACTAAATCGTCTTTACAATTGATTCTGTGACCTAACTGTTTAGCAACAGGGGTTACGATTGATTTACGACCAATTTAAGTTACCGGCCTAGATATGCTGTCCGCTTTAGTGACTAAATCGTCTTTACAATTGATTTACGCCGGTTTGATTTTAACCGTACTTAATAGGTAGAGGTTTATGTGTAAAGGAACATATTATGAGATTTAGTTGCATACACCGATTTGCTTTTGGCTGTTTGTTGACGAGATGATGTAGAAAGCATTGTTGATGGGGTTTTGAAACAGAAACGTATTAGCAAAGTGATGATTTTTTGTGTCAATTTGTAACAGAAAAAGGTATATGCTATTAACTTTTTCTTTATACGTTTTCCAATACATTTTCCTATTAACTTTTCCTTTATACGTTTTTGTAAGTAGTAGTAGGTAATATGTTATACGTTTTCTTTATACGTTTTTGTAAGTACATAATCTTATATATTTTCCTAATATGTTTTACTAATACGTTTTCTAGAAAAGTATGCTGATGACAATCAAGAAGTTGAAACAAATGTGGGGAACATAATAGTAGATAGTAAGTTATACGTTTTCTTTATACGTTTTTGTAAGTACATAGTGTTATACGTTTTTGTAAGTTAACACCTATTTAAAATTAGCACGTTTTTTAATACGTTCCTTTAATACGTTCGTTTAATACGTTCCTATTACTCTATCTATACGACTCTAAACACAGGAATTAATTGTTATTACTTTCAGTCATCACATGTGTAATACATTCACTTAACACGTTCAGTTCATACATTTTATACTACGATCTTATAACTGTGTTAACGATTTTAATACTTTCTGAATGAACTCGTTCAATTAATCAACCAAAAAGGTTTATGGAAACAGAGAATAGAAACCATTCCTAATTTAGTAGCGGCGTTGGCGTTGAATTAGTTGAATTTTTAAAGGATGTCAAAAGACGATTCTACCTTTATGTTAAGTTACGATAAAAATTGTAAATGGTTATGATCTACGTTCAATATGATCGCGTACGTTTTGTACGATAAACAATTAGCGTATTATATATATATATATATATATATATATATATATAGGGGAGATTTCAAATAAGAACCCCCTTTGAGTTTTAAGAACTCGAAAGAACTCAGTGTAACGATTTTTTTTTTCGAATTTATTTTTTACACATGCGTAATATATGTAAGTTACATACACGTAAACAAATTACAAAATTTTTTACGCACCGAGTTGACTTTTTACACATGTGTAACGAACGCAAAAGTTGGTGTAACTACTTACGTCTTTATTCTCTCTCCTACTTTGACTTTTTTGCCAGATTTAATCTTAGCCACATATTCCATTCTATTTAATTAAATGTGTGGCCTATAATTGAGTTCTTAAGTTCTTAAAACTCAACATGGTTCTCAAAAAATCCCTCCCACATATATATATATATATATATATATATATATATATATATATATTTCCAAGAATATATTTTTATTTTCTGTTAGAGATCTGTTTGTGTTTAGTGTTGTCTCACTTCCGCATCACCACGTTTTTGTACTGATGGTCTTCGGCGTATCTTCCAGATCCGTTGGAGTGTCCAAGCCGTTTGAGACAAAGAATGGGTCAGTGGTTGGGTTAGCCACAGCCGAGTCTGCTACAAGTTACTTGGTTGGAGCTCGGGGGAGTTTCAACATAAAATTTTAGGTACTTGAGAGGGGTATAATATAACTGGAGGTGTGAAACACTTGTTTAAAAGATTGTTGGAGTTGCCGTTCGAAAAAAAAAAGATTGTTGGAGTTACTCGCTGCTGGATTTTGCTTAAATAAATGGATGTTGTGGACTGTGCGAAGTCTTCAAGTGAAAGATTGTTATGATTTGTGAAAGATCTTGGGCTTTTAGTATGGGTTAATAAGAGTAAGCATTGTATTGCCCCGTATTTTGTTTGTTGTTGACTATGCTATATATTAACTCTAGCCCATCATTATTTATACCCTACTACTGTAAACTTTATACACAGAGCTAATAAATATAAATTATATTCTTCATTTTCTTATTTTCTTCATGTGATTCATTTGTGTTTAATGTATTGTTTCACTTTCAAATCGTCACTCGGTACCTAATGGTACTAATACACATAAATGCGTACCCTACTATTGTAATATTGTAGATTGAGGTAATAAATTATATTCTTCATTTTCTTATTTTCTTTCTGTGATTCATTTGTGTTTAATGTGTTGTTTCACTTTCACATCATCACTCAGTTCCTAACGTTAATTACTAAGAGCATTCTTAGCCCATTCTCTATATTTTTGTTAGAGGGATTTGTAAATTATATGGTATGGTTATGAACGGTTGTGAGTAGAGGAGAGAGAAATGTTATAGGGAAAAGTTAAATTTGAAGATTCACTGTTTATACCGTATAATTTTTTAATATTTTCTAAAAGTGGTTGTGAGTGGAGGAAAGAGAAAAGATAATGATAAATATATAAAACGTATTATTTAATTAAATAGTAGAGAGAAAAAATAGTAATTTTAGTGTAATTATATGATATATATGGATATAGGGTAGAGAATGGGTTGAGAATGCTCTAATAAACATAAACATAAACATAAACATATGCAAACGTTAAATGTAATAATTATAAATATAAAACTTAATTTGTAATTGAACAAAAGCAAGCATGTATTTTTCAATTCTACAATTACAATCGAGAAAAGATTGTTGGATTAATAATAATTATTAGTAGATGTTACTAATATACTAATTATTAACGGGCTCAAAGAGTATATATGAATGTGATATTGAAACTCTAAAAAGTGAATAACCACAACCAAAGTTTGATCCGGTTCATTTCCTACGTTAACGGTGTGTCCCTGTTATAAATAGCAGGTTTAGGGTAGAAGGGAATAACAAGCCGCAACCATATTTCTCTAACCACAACCAAAGTTCAATCCAGTTCACTTCCTACGTTAATGATCTCGTATCCACTAGTATGTATATAGTTCGGATGCTAGGTTAATCCCGGTAGTGCATACTGCTTCGACAGTTGCACTCTGTGAGACAGGCAAGTTCACCTGGGTGGCCCGAAATTTGGTTTAAAGAACCTTTGTTAAACATAAATCCTCAGGCAACACCCGTTTTATATTGCTTTCATTTATTTCTGTATTACTTAGTGGTTTCTTGATTTAGTTATGTAATTTTATTTTATGTAACGTTGTTTTGATTTTATCCGTATTTGTATTATTATCAATATTAATGGAAATTTAAATATTGTTATGCTTTAATTTGTGACCAATGGTTATACTTAGATCAACAAAAGTGTGTGCATTTAGTAATTGCTAAAGTGGAATCGAAATATTTCTGAATATTATCAAACGATTAAATCCAATATAACATCAATAAATAGAATTACAAAAAAAATGTTCATACAACCAGCAAGAAAAGAAAAAACAAAATTATTACATATTAAAAAAAATCAAACAGTTACAATATTAATCACCAAGAATTAGCTAAACCCAAATGGTTTAACTGTGCCCACCACCTTCTTTAATGTTTTCCCCATCTTCTGAACCCGGTTCATCATCGGTGTGTTTGACACTGTCCCATCATTTCCGGCCAGCACTTTATACTTATCTTTCCTAGTAAAATTTGTGCACTCAAATCCTAATGTGTTTGCCAAGATTCTTTGTACATAATTCGCAACGTCATACGGACTCTTACCAGACGAACATGTAGCCTCAGCCGGCAACTGGTTCAAGAATGTAACCTCATAAACCGGTCTAGGGTTCATAAAGAAAAATATAGGGTCTAACCCTTTCCACCCCTTAGCAGTTGTTGCATGAAAGAACCCGACTCGGTAGTTCATTGCCACGGGCACGATCCGGTCGGTTAACTCGGCGAATAGAGCACTGAACCGGAGTAAAAACGGTTCACGACAAGTTGTGCCTTCCGGGCAAACCACTAAATCACCTTTGGATAATTCTTTTTTAATTTTTCCGGCGTCCACGTGGCGGATACGGGTTAATCGGACGGTTGGGATTGGAGAGAGGATTTCGGATAATCTTGATACGGAGTAGGTGACAGCTGGGATGCTGCGCTGGAGGACGGTGGATAAGACTACCGGGTCCATTAAAGTGCGGTGGGTGCAGACAAAAAGTACACCACCTGTGGACCCAGTTGGAGGGGGTGGTGGGACCCCTTTTACTATGACCTTGGCGCCAAATATGCAGGCCACGTATGGAATGGCCCACATCGGTAGCATGGCACCAATGGTTATTCGGATTATTGCTAGGATGATACCAATTGGGATCCAGAGAAGGATGAGAAGGGCCGTGGAAGGAGTTGGTCGTTTAACGAGGCGGCCGTCATGGAAGATTACCGGCACCGGTCGGGTTTGTTGGAGGGGTTTGTGGTTTTGGTGTTTGATGATGTATGGTGCATTTACTTGTTCCTGCAAAGAAGTACAATATCATAAAAACTTGAAATATTAAGTTATATCAGAGCAATATATACATATATTTTGTATTAGCATGTGATTTAGCAATATATGATTTATTTTTTGGGATTTTATTTTTATACTTTAGGGTAGTTCGTTATCTTGTAAGCGAACTCGGCAAGTGTAACTCTATGACCAGCTAGAGTTTGATGAAAAACAGGTTAAATTTGGTGAAAACTGTTAAGTTTGGTTAAACTATCTATGAAGTTTTCTTGTATGGTAAGCTAACCTCATAGAGTTTTTGAAATAACATGTTAAACTTGATAAAAAAGACTGAAAAGTTTGGTGAGAAATCTCTTAGGAGTTCTCTTATGTGACAAGTCAACTCCATAAAGTTCGGTGAGAAAGTGAAAATCTCTATAAAATTTTCTCGTGGGACAAGTGAACTCTGTAGAGTTTGATTAAAAATAAGTTAGCTTATAAACAACTCCGTAAAAAGTTGTCTGATTCAAGCGAGCTTATCGAGTTCGCTTGTAGAAGTATCAATCTTGTTCCTAACACACAGAATCCACAACCATCACTACTACTTTCTATTAGCATCTTAAATTTATATGCTTTATTTACCTTGCATAGAGACAATACTGGAGAATCAGAATGACATCTTGCAAGCCCTATACTCGGTTGTTGACCTTCAAACAAGTCCACCACGCGATCAACCACCGAAGATCCAAGCCCACCACCCTTAACCAACCCTGTGGCGTACCCAAACCGGTTCACCACAAGCTCGGTCCCAACAACACCATCCGCTCGTAAATGCTCTTTCACGAACCATTCAACCATAACCGTAGGCATTTTGGTCACAACCACCTTTTTATCACACAAGTTAAACACCTTCCATGCTTCCAAATCAATATCATCATAGTAAAACTTTGGCAAAACTGCCCTTGCAACCGATTCTATCTCCGATATTCGAACTCCAGCGGTTGCAAGAAATATGGCCAGTTTTAGTCCAATGTCCGGTTTCCCACATGCATCGAGTAGCTTGATGACCGGCCAGAGTAATAATAGCAATGTGAACCGGATTAAACCCGAGGCTTCGAAAGCTACTAGCATGAAATATGAGAAAGGATCTTTGTTCTTTAGAAGGGTTCCTTCTAGCTCTGAAACAATAGACTCCATTGTTGTAAACACTAATTAGTGTTTTAATGAATTTATGTTTTGAACTTTTGATAATGTTAGTGTTTGATCAATGAAGATATGAATATGAAGATTAAGAGATAAGTTTGTGTTGAATTTATGGATGGAGGGTGAAGGTAGATCGACTATTTGTACTACAAGAAAGAGGCCGTTTATCGGTTTATACCTACCTTCCTTGGTGCCAAGTGGCACACAAATTTATTTGTTAAATATCCAATCTCTTAATTTTTCATTCTAGTGAATTTGAACACAAAATACTATCCAAAAATAATGTTAAACTTTAACTTAGTATAGATGATAGATTTAACGCGTTTATCTAAAGCCAAGGGGATACATTCACATTCTTAACTTCACGTCACCCACTTTGCCATCTTTTACCTCCATCGTAATCTAAAAAAATGGTTTAATCCCCCATTAACTCCTATTGTCTTTAACGCCCATTAACTCATGAAAGGAATGATGTTCAACTCGTTAACCCTTGCCAAATCAGTTTTAACGCTCTGGACGCTAAGGTGTACCTCAAGGCCTGATTACAAAGAGTTAGGATTTTGAAAATAAAATAGTAAGAAAGTTAAAAAAGCACCCTAAGTTATAGTAAAAAAAATTAAGAAGTTAGCCTTATTGGCTAAAGGAATTATGAGAATAGCCATTGACTTTTGTGAATTATCGTTTTTGACTTTTTACTTCTACGTTAATCTTCTTCTTATGTGACAACCCTTCACCTCCTGCGTCATTTAATAAAAGTTTTCTTTTGATGCGATATATGGTGCAACATATCGCCTCATGCACCCTGTCTCTTGTGCCATCTCCTTTGTTACCATTTCTCCTACGCCATTTTTGTTTCCTGCGTCAAAAGGATACGTGCCAATCCTTAATTAGTGGCAGTCAACAAATTTTATGGCTATGGGATTTTCCTATTAATATCGTTGTTTAATTTTAAATAAATTGCATTGTAGATATACAACTTTGCCAGAAATAAGTAACTATTCGAAAAGACACGTGGATATATGGGGTCCAAATGTCCAATATTGATGACTCTTTAATATTCGAAAAAATAATGTTTGGAATGTTTTGTGCCTGGGAAAATGTAGGTTACTTAACTAGAAAATATATAATAATCACCTACAAAGTATTTAAAACCTCCACGTTTGTGCATGACTTTTTGTTTGCCTTATGGCGAGCTAGGTACACCATACAAGTGTAACGATATATATTTAAACTACATAATTTATAAGCTGGTCAATGTGCTAACTAGTTAATTTGTTTTGCCACGTAGCCGGCCACTTCAATATTAGGTTTCCACATTCGGCTGTTGTCTATTCATTTACAATTTACAAACAATAATTTATGAATTCGTTACTGAAAAAAGGTATGGACTTTCGATTTAAAAGTCAACTGTATATTTCCAGTTTTTAAAAATAATTTATTTCTATTTGTTTCACTTCTTTACCTCACCACGTGAAACTAATTTATAGACCCAAATATTTCGAGATCATAACTAAACATATAAGCATTATTGATGGTCAGTTATGTCAATAATTCCTTTGCAAAAGTAGCTACCAACGGGATTCCATTGATGAAAGAAGGGGCGGGGCTTACATTGTCAAGAACGGTGTGACTGGAAAAGTTTTGAGCGACTCCATAACAATTATTAAAGTGATCGACACCATAGCAAAAGGTTACCGCTGCTGCTCTAGTGGAATAGCGCCCTTTGGGTTCCCTTCAAAAGGGTCACGAGTTCGATTTGAGTAACGCCTGTTTTTTTTTATTAATATTGCTATTTTAATTTTCTTTTAAAAACAAACGTGTTCACTCCCAATTTAGGGTTTGCAAAACAGTAGATGCGGCGACGGTGGGATCAAGAATCGAGGCTAAAATGATCCATTAGGGTGTTGTGGCAACGACTTCTGGAACTTCTTTCAAACACGATATATCGAACAATCATACTTGAGGTAATAAACTTTCTATTTTTTCAATCGAATCTTTTAATTGGATAGGTTAACGAATTGTGTTATGTGTACCTTTGAATATGAATTTTCTTAACTCGTCTATTGTAATATATTTTTATGTGTTTGAATTTACTCGCATAGAAAAAGTAATTAAAGCGCGTAAGTACATCATAATGTTTGACCCTAATCGGAAACGTGTCATTTTGTTGAAAGCAGGTAGGAAACTATAAAAGTTATGCACATGTAGGTGAGAAAAAAAATGTATCGTATAGTTGCTATACTAACGATCTTTGATTTGATATAAAGCATTCAGTTAAATAATATATGTTAGGTACCAAAAACACTAAAACAGAATAAACCATCAAATAGTTACATCATATAACGCGTTGAGCTGATTAGTCTATTCGACCTAGTACACGTAGATATTCTCTCTCTCTCTATATGTTGTAAGTTGATTTTACAGAAGGATAACATGTTCGGGTTTTGTGTTACATATATTTTGGCTCCTTTGGGTAGTAAAATAACAATGTTTACACTAGGAAAGGTATCAGTGTATAGAAATCGGTATCGAGTCGGTAAAATAACAAAGTTTTGAGTTTCGGTTGAACTGATAAAGTGCTAAGGACGAATATCATTAGTCAGACTTAGGATATTTAAATAAAGAATAATATTTGTTTTATTACGATGTAATGTTAGTTGTCTAATTATTGAACTATTGTACTTGCGAATTTTATGAAATAAAATAATTCTATTGTCACTATTCATAGTGTTACGAGTTTATGTGTGATCTATACGTTACACCCGGACGTATTGTGCTTAAAGCGGGGTGTTACATAACGCTTGGGTTTTACCAACGGTGTCTAATTGTCTATACCTTAACGAGCTTAATCGATAATGTCCGAATTCACGTCAACTCACCATCATAACGCTCGGGTTTTACAACACCCTGGTTTGAGGTTTTATCAGTTGCCCTGACGCAATGTGCCGGGTAAACACTAGTTTGAAATAAAATGAAATGTAGAAAATTCTGTATGGTTTGTAGACCGTAGTCATTACATGCACGGAATCCTCATATATGTTACACATGTATGCAGTATGGTTATTCCAAATCCTATCACACCCTTCTCCTTTTTGATACGTATTGTTTCTAAATCAATGCAGATGGCTTTTGTAGCCTCTATGAAGGGACCGAATACTTGATGCCAAATAAGAACATGATTTAATCATTGTATACAACGTACCATATAGATGAAAATATGTTGAAAAAATAGTTTTTAACTAACATGTAGGTGCATGTAAATTCTAAGTGTAACTTATATAATTATTAGGTGATGAGTTTGCGTTCTGCTTGACGAGAGCTTCGAAATAAGCTAAGTGTTTGAACTGATTAAAGTTGAGAAGTATGCAATATCGATGTTTAAAGTGGTGTGTTTTCAGTGAAAGCATTTTGAGAAATTGGGTGAGAATGTGTTTATCCGTTGAGGATGAATCACTTTGAATTTTATTGAATTGATTTACATGTAACCAATATGTTTTAGACATATGAATCATTTTCCGTTTGGCATCATGTTTTCTTGTCTTTTATGTAATTCGGTTAATATTTGCATTTCATATAGATGCGTGTTTCTACATAGGATTTACCGGACTTTTGGTGTTTGCATTTCATC
This sequence comes from Bidens hawaiensis, assembly GCF_021521415.1. Taxonomy (NCBI): domain Eukaryota; kingdom Viridiplantae; phylum Streptophyta; class Magnoliopsida; order Asterales; family Asteraceae; genus Bidens; species Bidens hawaiensis. Next base: position 158,353 of record NW_027505260.1, on the reverse strand, counting down.
TAGATGCATGTTAGACACGTGTCAATGTATTTATTTATACCTCTTCACTAACATGATCACAAGTAATTCCAATCTCACACATCTAACAATATTTTTCTTGATCACAAAAAGTTGGTTCTATCAATTAAATGGCCAAAGTGTCTCTTTAAGCCGGTGACTAGGTTTTGACAATCTTATTTTTCATTTTCTCTATTAGTATATTCTTATTGCTTTTGACAATCTTATTTTTCTATCAAATAATCCTATTGCCGTATTGCCTCCACCATCGTAACTTTTCCATCAGAAACTCGCGTGATCCCATCATTATCTTGTCAACCAAAAGTTTAAGATAAACTATGTTTTATGCTTCTCATGTTATAGAAAAATTCACCTGACCCCATCAATTTCTCATTTATCAAAAAGTTCAAATAAACTATAGCTTAACATGTTATAGAAAAATTCACCTGGCATTGGGCTACCCCCCCCCCCCCCTTGGGGGAGGATAGATTTGTTGCTAGGTAAGAGTTTGAAAATAATATTATTTTATTATTATATGTGTGTAGTGTGTGTGTGTGTGATGTGATGAGGCAATATTGAGCTACAAACCACTGTATCTTAAAATGAAAGTCGTCTCCCTGCAAACATGTTGAAAATCTCCTCATCTGTAGCTTTCCACTACACTTAATCTAAGGAGTCATAGACTTTATCTATTTCTTAAACATATGATTTTCAAAATGTTAGGCTATGCATTATACTTCACGCTTTACGGCTACCATTCACCACCTCGGCTTCTCCTTCAACCTTCAACCTATGTTATACTTCACATTTTACTACTATTCGCCACCTCAACATCTCCTCTATCCTTCAACCTATGTTACCTAAACCGTACCCCCTTGCGTTAATGAAATCCGTATAATAATAATAATAATAATAATAATAATAATAATAATAATAATGATACTATACTATATTTGGAATCGCTTCACACTCACTCAAAAGACATGTATAATATCGGTTACCTCGTTAAATTGGGATAAGAATGCTGAATGCATCTATCTATGAGATTAACAATCTTAATATCGAGTATTGATTATGATTATGAATTAATTATGATAAGATAAAACAACTAGCCAATCTCAACATACGCCAAGAAGGGAAACTTGTCTTAATCATGACGTAATCATTCTGTTTTGTTCTTCAAGAACTCCACTCCATCACAATCACACATAAACCTATACATACACACACACCTTCTTCAATCTCTTAATAACCACATAACATGAAGCGCTTAAATCTTCAATCCAACTCAAATCCTTAGCCTTCATTTTCATAGCTTCAGCTTTCTTCTACTTCGGTAAACAATTCTCCGACGACAATTACCAGCAATCCACCTTCTCTAATCCCAATTCCAACACCAAAACCCTAACCATCTCAATTTCCCCAAATCTCAACAAAACCTTCAACATTACTTCATTAATCAACACCACCAATCAACAGCATAATCACACATCAGTTCCGACTACTCAGTCTCCACCGCCGCCGTTACCTCCGCCGCCGGCGGTGTTGCGACTAGGTTTAGTGGATGAGAACGGCGTGATGAGGAATGATTTTGAGGTCGGTGAGTTTGATTCTGATGCGGTGGAGAGTTGGAATAATGAGACGGAAGTGGAGGATGTGAAGGATGATACAGTTAGGGTTAGGGTTTCGAAGTTTGAAAAGTGTCCGGCGAGTATGAGAGAGTATATTCCGTGTATGGATAATGCTGAAGGTATTAAGCGATTGAAATCGACGGCCAAAGGAGAGAATTTCGAACGGCATTGCCCCGTAAAAGGATTGAATTGTTTGGTTCCGGCACCCAAGGGTTACAAAGCTCCGATCCCATGGCCACGGAGTCGGGACGAGGTGATTTTATCAGTTCGAGCTCGGGTCATTTATTATCTATTAATTAATTTTTATGCGTGGTTAATTAAATTTATATATTTTGAGAAAAAACAAAGTAGCCTAGCTCAGCTCGAGCTCGGTTATGTAGTGTGAAACTAATACATAGAAGTTCAAAAGAGTTAAACCTAAAATTACACAAGGCTTGAGCTTGGGCTCGATAAGGCTTGGCTCGTTTCGAGCTTTTTGTTGATCTGATCTCGAGTAGCTTTGCTCGTTTGCACCCCTAATTTAGCCCTGATTTTGTGATAATATTGTGGTTTGGGCTTAACACAGGTGTGGTATAACAATGCCACATGCTCAATTAGCTGAATATAAAGGTGGTCAAAATTGGATTACTGTATATAAGGATAAGTTCAGGTTTCCTGGAGGTGGCACACAGTTCATACATGGTGCAGATGAGTACATAGATCAAATTTCAAAGGTCAGTTTCTATAATATCTATAATTTTACTTTAGTTTCTAAACATTTTGTTTACAGTTTTGATTTTTGAAGAAACATGAAATGAATCTGACCTGATCCATGACGATGTTCCCCGGTCTTCGAGATGAACGAACCACGACTCGATTTTCTTCTCCGGTAGCTTGAGATCTGCAATGGCTTTTGGGGGTGTGGAGGTGACTGCTAAGAAATCTCGAGGATCTCTTGTTTACAGACACAAAAATGGTTATGGTGATGGCTCTTATTGAGAACAACAACCCTTAATAAGGAGGTCCTTATATAGGGAGCCTCATGGCCACCATCATGGTACCCTAATGGGCCTTGCCCAGTTAGGGTTACCTCCACAAAACCCCCTCAGCCCAATAATATTGTATTAGTCCATATAATAAAATAAGCCGGACATAATAAATTAAGGTCGTAAGCCGGGTTTAGTACCATACCCCTACAAGCCCCCCAAGTCCAGTGTTGCTCCTAGGCGTGCAAGCGTTTAGGTGGAGCGCTGGACTTCATAAGGTGTGTTAGGATATGAGGCGGTTTTTTCCCCTTTCTTCGGCCTTGTCTTTATTGTCTTTGAGTTTTGAGAGGTTTTCTCCATGATGGTGACATGTTGTGATCCTTATGATAATAATGGTGCACTGGCATGAATAAGATATAGCACGCATCATAACGATAGTGGCGCGGGGCCTGATAAAAGATAGAGTGCGCATCTCGATAATAATGTAATGCAACTTGCGCGCGAGGCAGCTTACGAGCTATAAAAATAATGAAGCTTGCGCGAGTTGCGGCTTATGAGCTATAATATGATGATAATGACTGGCCCACAAGGGCCTCTTCTACGCAGGATGACTATCCCAACTTGTTTTCAAAATAATAATGGAGGCACAAACGGCCAGATAATAATAATAATGTCATAGGTGCTTGTGCGACTCGTAGCCGAACCTGCAAAAACATATCAACTAAAAGTGGATGTATTACAAGGTTCCCATCCTCGGGCAAATTATAAGGTGTGCCCAACCTACGTTGGCGCGTGGCCGTTTGGGATATTATTAGGCTCCCGACCTTTATGTTTGGCGCGTGGCCATGTGGGATATTATTAGGCTCCCGACCTTTATGTTTGGCGCGTGGCCATGTGGGATATTATTAGGCTCCCGACCCTTATGTTTGGCGCGTGGCCGTTTGGGATATTATAGGCTCCCGACCTTTATGTTTGGCGCGTGGCCGTTTGGGATATTATTAGGCTCCCGACCTTTATGTTTGGCGCGTGGCCATGTGGGATATTATTAGGCTCCCGGCCTTTATATTCGGATGTCTTCCATCCTTAGGCGAATTATGAGGTGTGCCCAACCTAATATTCGACGCATAGCCGAGCGGGTTTATTAGGATTCCCAACCTTTAAGTTTGGCGGGTAGCCATATATTTTGCATTAATATAAGCACTTTTTGTGCCATTTCATGCAAATCCTATATACTCATACATCAAGAAAACACCTTCATTCATCATACGAAAGACATCCAGATCGCTTCTTCAGTCCCCGATGATGGTGGTAGAGTGAATTTCATCCATGCGGAAGCTTGACGAGCCCCGGTAGTAACCCGCAAAAGTTGTTTACGGATGCGGAATGGCGCGAATCAACCCGCTATGGAACTCTCTCGTGATCTGCGGGAGCCAGAAATGACCCGCGATACATCCATGATGGCTGAAGTTAACTTGTGGGAGTGCGCATGCGGCTCTTTATGGTTGCTAGTTGATTCCCGTGAGTGCCCAGATGACACGCCGTTAGTGTTTCATGGTGGCACTGTGTCGGGGCTGGAATATCTGAGCGCTTATGTCACCCGCGGGAGCGGCTGTCACGTCTTGCAGTCCGCGTATATGACCTGCCACGGACGGCTTTTAGCACGTCTACTCACATGTGACTGGTGGTGGAGTTGGTCTACTAGAGGGAGTATGGATCACGCATAATGCCTGCGGGAGGCGGAATCGACCCGCCCTAGTTTTACTCGGAGCTTTCATGTGGTCTGCGGAAGCCATAGTGGTGGAATTCATTCACCGGAAGTTTTGCACGTAGCCCGCAGGAGCCCGAGGCGATCCACCAGATGCTTTTGATTACCGTGATTGTTGGTGAATATTGTGTTGATCTATCAGAGCTTGCATGCGAAACGAGAGGGTCCCGCCATGAGTGATTAACACGCCATCAATAACTTAACCTGCCGGAGTCCGAGGTTAACTTCTCTTCCCGCAGGTGTTGATGGCATTGCCAACCCGCAGGTGTTGATACGCGGATCGCGGCTATGATCCGTGGGTGGCGTTGCCAACCCGCAGGTGTTGATACCCGGATTGCGGTTATAAACGGGTTTTTCCTTCGCACGTGTATAAACTTTCTTGGACATTTTATACTTTGTAAAATTTGCTTTTTATCAAGCGCGGTGCAGACAAGCGGACTCCGTGGATCTAACAAGTTAGAGGCGCGGCTCCTCGGCGGAGGTGGTGGGTGATCCTTAACGGTGTACATGCATGGAAGCGGAGACTTGATCTCCGATGGCGCGTATGCATGGCAGCGGAGTGGTGATCCGCGGGCGCACGTGCATAGCAGCTGAAAGTTGAGCGTGCATGCATGGCGGAGAGTTGAGTGCGCATGCATGGCGAAGAGTTGAGCGCTCATGCATGGCGGAAAGTTGCGCACAAGCATGGTAGAGGGTTGCGTGCACATGCATGGCGTTGGAGTCTTCTACGTAAAACCAAAAGCATGGAGTCGTCTTTCGAACTCACATGGTGGTTTCCGCGGGCGTGCATGCATGGCTGCAGAGTGAGGATCCGCGGACGCGCGTGCATGGCGGCTGAATGGTGACCCGCTGGCGAGCATGCATGGTGGCAGTCTTGATCCCGGCGGTGCGTACGTACGGTGGCGGAATGGTGATCCAAGGTCGCATATGCATAGCGGCAGAAAGTTGAGCGCGCATGCATGTCGGGAGTTGAGCGCGCATGCATGGCGAAGGGTTGCGTGCGCATGCATGGCGTTGGAATCTTTCATAGGTGGTGGAATGTTGATCCGCGGCTGCATGCATGCATGGCGGGGGTAGTGCATTATCCGCGGCCCTCGCATGCATGATGGTGGAATGCTCATCCGCGGGGACGCATGCATGCATCGTGGCGAAGTCTTCCACAGGTGGTGGAGTGTTGATCCGCGGCTGCACGCATGCACGGTGGCGAGGTGTTCATGTTGCTACGCGGATCACGGTTTCGACCCGCAGGTGGCATTGGCAACCCACAGGTGTTGATACACGGGTCACGGTTATGACCCGCGGGTGGCATTTCCAGCCCGCAGGTGTTGATACGCGGATCGCGGTTATGACCCGCGGGTGGCATTGCCAGCCCGCAGGTGTTGATACGCAGATCGCGGTTATGACCCGCGGGTGGCATTGCAGGCCCGCAGGCGTTGATAGGCGGATCGCTTTTATGACCCGCGAGTGGCATTGCCAGCCAGCAGGTGCTGATACGTGGCGGCACGTGGCGTGGTGGCGAAGTGTTGACGCGCGGCTGCGCGCATGATGTATGAAGGCGTAGTGCACTATCAGCAGAGGCGCGCAAGCATGTCGGTGGAGTGCAACATGTGCATGGCGCGCATGCGTGGCGGCGGATTGTTCATCTGCGGAAGCGCACGCATGGCGGCGTAGAGTTGATCAGCGGGACACGCATGCATGCACGGTGACGCGATGATCCTTAGCTCGCATGCATGGTGACGTATTGTTGAAACCCATCGGCGCACATGAATGGTGGTCGGGTGCTTACCTGCGGAGCTTGCAGGTGACCCGCCTTGGTCAGAGTTTGTTATGTCGGAGCACGGCGCCCATGAATGGTGTCGTCTTCCAAGCTCATATTGTACTATTTTTGACCCGCATGGGGTCGTCTTCCAACCCGCAAGGGGTTTTGATCCGCGGTACGCATGCATGGCGGCGGAGCGGTTACTCGCGGGCGCGCATGCATTGAGGCGGAGTCTTCTGCGTAAAACCGAAGGCATGGAGTCGTCTTCCGACCCACATGGTGGTTTCCGCGAGCGCGCATGCATAGCGACGGAGTGATGACTCGCGGGCGCGCATGCATCACGGCGGAGCATGGATATTTCCGCGGTGGCGAAGTTTTTCCGAGACTGTTAACTTTAGTTGCTCCGGTGGTGATGGAGGAGCACCGATATGCGTGTGGGTGACCTCCAGCTGTTTGGAATTTATTCTAAGGAACACACATGTGACCCGCGGTAAGTGACCCTTAGCGTTCATAAAGCTTCATTCGCAACGTGGAAGCAAAAAATGACCCGCATGAGATTATAGTTGATCCGCGGGGAGCGATTTTGATCCGCGGTTGATTGAAGTTGACATGCGGGGGCTTGTATTAGATAAAGAACTTGCGGGTGGCGAGTTTCATTCTCCGGGTAGCGTGAATGATTTTGTGGTGACAGTTTCACTCGCAAGAGCGCATATCGCCTGTGTTGGCTGGTGTTAGTCCGCATTTTAATGTATATGACCCAACCGCCATTGACGTTTCTAGTACAACCTCACAAACACATCCAACCATAATCGAACTCAGGTCAGAATAAATCAGAACCGGATCTCGCGTATGTCACTTCGAAAAAAAAAACATAGATCTAAGGGTTTCACCAAAAGGAGTAAAATTGTAGAGAGTGCGCATGCGGCCCGCTATGGCGGGGTAGAATCGCCGGAAGCGCGCATGCGGCCCGCTATGGCGGGGTAGAATCGCCGGAAGCGCGCATGCGGCCCGCTATGGCGGGGGTAGAATCGCCGGAAGCGCGCATGCGGCCAGCTATGGCGGAGTAAAATCGCTGGGAGCGCGCATGCAACCCGCTGTGGCGGAGAGTAATCGCCGGGAGCGCGCATGCAACCCGCTGTGGCGGAGAGTAATCGCCGGGAGCGCGCATGCAGAATCTGAAAGTTGACCCCCAAGGCTTTGATTGCGCCTCGCGGGAACTTTGCTCACGGCTCGCGGAAGCTTATCTTGTGGAAGCTGAAGTTGACCCTCAAGGCTTTGATAACGCCTTGCGGAAGCTGTTTATGTTATCCGCGGAAGATGCTCCTATGTACCGCGGATGGGTTATGCGGAGGCCGTAGTGCGGATGGCGAGCACACCGATTTTTCTGTCAATTTTCCAACCCTTAATAGTTTGGTGCTCTAATCAAGGCAAAGCATGTGCATGCCTTTCAATATGACCTCCTGTCACCTTTTCAGATCTTGTTCCCTTGTATGAGACAGTGCCCTCATTACTTTTTATTATTATTTTGTATGACACCATAAAATATATTCATAGATTTAGAGATTTTGAATATCCACATCAGGTAGGTTTTATGTAAAAACCAACAGATCTGAAAGGATTTATAGATCTATGAATATGAAATGTGACTATTGCTCAAACGAACCCAGATCTGAAAAAATCATAACTAGATCTGGTATATTTCACTTAGAAACACAGATCTAAGGGTTTTCTCCAAAGTTTGGTGGTATTTCTCCTTGTATATTTCCGGATCTAGAAATATTTTCAGATCTGCGGATTTTTGGACTTCCATAGAACAGATCTGAAAGAAGAAATCGTAGATCTAGAGTATTTGATGAACAGATCGGAGGACCGAGACGAAAAACGAAGTGTGGTTCGTTGCCGTCCCACGGATGGCGCCAATGAAGAAACATGAAATGAATCTGACCTGATCCATGACGATGTTCCCCGGTCTTCGAGATGAACGAACCACGACTCGATTTTCTTCTCCGGTAGCTTGAGATCTGCAATGGCTTTTGGGGGTGTGGAGGTGACTGCTAAGAAATCTCGAGGATCTCTTGTTTACAGACACAAAAATGGTTATGGTGATGGCTCTTATTGAGAACAACAACCCTTAATAAGGAGGTGGAGACCTCCTTATGTAGGGAGCCTCATGGCCACCATCATGGTACCCTAATGGGCCTAGCCCAGTTAGGGTTACCTCCACAAAACCCCCTCAGCCCAATAATATTGTATTAGTCCATATAATAAAATAAGCCAGACATAATAAATTAAGGTCGTAAGCCGGGTTTAGTACTATACCCCTACAATTTTTGTTTGTAGATGGTTCCAGAGATTGCATTTGGGCATAAAACTCGTGTTGTGTTGGATGTGGGATGTGGTGTGGCGAGTTTTGGTGCATATTTGAGTTCACGGGATGTGCTCACGTTGTCCGTGGCTCCAAAAGATGTTCATGAAAATCAGATTCAGTTTGCGCTTGAGCGCGGTGTGCCCGCAATGGTGGCGGTTTTTGCAACAAGGCGGTTGCTTTATCCGTCTCAGGCGTTTGATTTGATTCATTGTTCAAGATGTAGAGTTAACTGGACTCGTGATGGTAAGGTTTTATGGTGATTTTAGTTGCTAAGAAGAATACATGGTTATGTTATATCGGTTTGGTTTTATGTTTCTGGTTAACTTAAATCCTTGATCGCATGATAAGATTTTAAAACAAAATACAATCATGTTCAGTCATATGCATTAGTTAGAAATGCCTTTTCAAAAAGCTCTTTGCTCGCACAAAATTTGCTCATCTGTAGCCAAACCGAGCCCAAGCTAAGGTCGGCTCATGCTTGCTCGTTAGTTGGCTTGTCGGTCCGCTTGTTGCCTCACTTGTTAGCTCGTTTACAAGCCTAGTTAAAGGTGGAAATTTTGGCCTATTCACTTATGAATGGGCGATTCAGTTTAAAAATTTTATCTTAAATGGGTCAAAGTCACCCAAGGTGTACTTATTAGTTATTAAACCTTCTAAATCACTTTATTTAAATAGTTTCTCTATTCTTGAAATATTATAATCTTTTAATCATATCAATTGTTACCTACGTTTCAATGTGTAGATGGGATTTTGCTGCTTGAAGCAAACCGACTACTTCGGGCAGGAGGATATTTTGTCTGGGCAGCACAGCCAGTTTACAAGCACGAACCGCACTTAGAACAACAATGGGAAGGTAACGTCATCATTTTTAAGGAATTAATTCTTATATCTTTTATAACAATTTTTAGCTTTATAACTTCATTTTTATTTGTTACGTTCAGAGATGATGAACCTTACAACTCGTCTTTGTTGGAATCGTATCAAAAAAGAGGGATACATTGCAATATGGCAAAAATCCATTGACAACACTTGCTATTTAGGCCGGGATCCAGAAACCCGACCCCCATTGTGCGATCACGAGGATAACCCGGATAATGTTAGGTATATATTATTCAAATTTGAAATTTTCTAGTAAATATTATATTTCAATAAAATGATTATATCAACTAGTTGTCATTATAGGTATGTTGATTTAAAACCATGCATCACTCCACTGCCCGATGACAAATCGGGAGCAAACATTACCACATGGCCCGCAAGATTGCATAATCCACCTGAAAGAATCCAATCCATAACTTTTGATGCGTTTATGTCTCGAAAAGATTTATTTAAAGCGGAATCAAAATACTGGAGAGAAATAATCGATAGCTATGTTCGGTCTTTACATTGGAAAAAATTCAAACTCAGAAATTTGATGGATATGAGAGCTGGATTTGGAGGGTATAATATTATTTTCTTTTGTCACGTTATTAGTTTATCTTTTTTTTTTATGTCATAAGATTAATATTTTTGTTGTGTCAGATTTGCAGCAGCCTTGATTGATAATCAACTAGATTGCTGGGTTATGAATGTTGTCCCTGTTAGCGGTCCAAACACGTTGCCTGTTATTTATGATAGGGGGCTGTTGGGAGTGTTGCATGATTGGTACAAATTTCTTACCATTTTTGCTATAGCAAAAAAAAATAATTGACTTAATTAATCGGATGGTCCATGTGGCTTGCTCATAATGCAAGTTTGGTTCTTAAGTTTGAAACATTACACGTATGGTCCCAACTATATCCGAAGTGTAAAACGGATAGTCCTTGAAATGGATGGCCACTAGTTTTTCCAGTTAAATGTGTGGGAAGTGACCTAAATACCCTCAGGTTGAAAAAGAAAAAAAGGAACAAGTAAAAACAAATGTGTAATTTCACATGCACTTAACTGTAAAAGGTAACACCCATGTATTCCAAGGTACATTTGTGTTACACTATCGAAATAGTTGGGACTATACGTTTAATCTGTCAAACTTAAGGACCACACCTGCAGTATGGAGTATGGACATATCAAATATTCAAAGGGACCATCCGAGTAAATAACTTAAATAGTTATAATATTGTTCCATTGCAATCTACAGGTGTGAGCCATTTGACACTTACCCGAGAACCTATGATCTCTTGCATGCGGCGGGTGTTTTCTCAACCGAGCAAAAAAGGTATTTTTCCTTTTAAAAGATTAGGGCATATTTTGAAGAAAAAAGAAAGTTAATAATAAATTTTATTTTTTAGATGCAATATTTCAAGCATAATGCTTGAGATGAACAGAATTTTAAGACCTGGGGGACGCGTGTACATTCGGGATTCAGTTTCACTGATGAATGAACTTGAAGATATTGGGAACGCAATTGGTTGGCGTGTGGCAGTACGAGATACATCTCAGGGGCCCCATGCGGGTTACAAAATCCTGGTATGTGATAAACGGCTCAAGTAATAATAATCTTGTTTAACAATTCTTGGCAATTTTTTAACCTGTGAAACAAAATTTACCACCCTGCTCCCCCACTCCTAGTTTTATAGTTGTCTAGGTACATACCGTACATGTACATCTTTTAGCGGTTACTATTTGTATGTAAGATTAAATTATGTTTAAGATTTTGAATTTAAAACATTCCAAGTAACTTTATCCTTTCAAATGATGGCTTCGATTTGTTGTTGAGCCGTATCTTGAAGTGCAGAAAACTGTCTGAAATATGTATTGCTTCACACGTATATAAATTTCAGTACGCGAGCTTGGATAAAGACGTGTAAAATAAAAAAAATTATTTGGTTTAATTACTTTATTGCTCTTTTATCCTCGATATTCAATTGAATGATTGAACTTGAACGTGTAGTTGCATCACATGTAAAATTTTTTTAGAAAAAAATACAGAAACATTTAGTTTTCTGATGGTTTTATATACCCTGGCCATTTCACAGAAATAATCATACCTTATGTAATGTTATGTTTCATGCAAATAATCGTACCGTACGCAACTATAACATCGTGTTAACAAGAAAAGGAATTTATATGATAAGCGACTAAGCGAGTATTAGTCGCGTATAATCTCTGTGAAAATACCTGCTACACAGCACCTGCTTCGCGTGAGACTTGTATCTGTAGACAAACAAATGATCCGACTCACTAAGATTTTTAGTTAAACATGTCAACCTAATAACTCGTTTATGACCCGTTTAATTCATTTCTCACAACCTGTCTAACACTTGATTATTGCATGCCACCTGGTTTAACTTGTTTAGATAAATCAGTTAAATGGCGCATGTTCGATTTACATATTTATGTTTGTGCAGGTTGAACGTTTCTACCTCGCAACTGACAACCCATCTAGTCAACACAATTGATACCCCCTAGTAAAACAATCTAGATAATATTCTTTGTAGATTTTCAAGTAAACACAAGTACCATGTATACAAAAACTAGACAACATAGGTACGAAAGGACTTTAAAAATGATTAAACAAAGCAAGCACCACTTCCACATGGCCATTGACGGTTTTGGCAACGCGAGAGTTCTCATTTGTTTAATCAAAAAGTATTTTAAAACCCAATAAAATAATGCTTTTTTGTACCACACATGAATTATAGAAAATAACAAGTTTTATAAGAAAACCATGGTGTAAACATAAAAAAAATCAGTATTTTAATTACATATTAAATTTCAAAGATTTATACATAATTGGATATATGCATAGCTTTACTTTCATTGAATTATAGATCTACATGAAATACATATAAATAGCGATGAGCTCGGTACCGACCTGTACAGGTACCGAAAATACTGATCCCTAAAATCGCCAAATCTTGGTACCGACCGGTACCAGTACGGTACCGGTATTGAATGTAAAAATTCGGGAAATACCGGTACCGTACCGATCCCGAAACTCAAAACTTTGCAACCGATTCGGTACCGATACCAAATACCAAATGCTCATCCCTACATATAAACTATATTATCATTCCATCCCAAATTGTAAATATCCATATATATAATACATTAATAAAACACAGATATGCTAAACAACAAACGCATATAACATGTCTTGTATATATATTCTTAATAAGAATAAAGAAATGTTGAATGTGTTTGTATATTATTGTGTAGAGTTAATATTCTTATGAACTATATCTAGAAAAAGATCATAATTTCTCATTAAAGTCTTTCTTAGCTATCTTAATAATCAAATCATTTAGATTGTATATAATGAACAAGATTACCCGCGAGTTGTCTCAGTTTTATCGCATTTGTACCACGTGTTGTGGTAGACGAGAACTTGGTTGGTTTTAGTGTACTCATTACAACAAAGAAAACCCAAAAGTTGATAATAAAATAAAGAGAAAAGCCACTAAAAACCAAAATAAACAAAAACAAAAGGCTTCAAATCGGCCTCAGGGATACAACGCAAACTGCAGCTCGAGTCTTCCTTATATAAACTTGGTAGACTTACCACCAAACTACCCCCGCTCTCTGTTGTTTGTTAGAGCGTGTTTGGAATTGAGTTTGAAAAATATTTATTGGCTTTTTTCAAAAAGCTTTTTTGAAAAGCTAGGATTTAGGGTTTTGGATGTCACACCCCGACTTAGGGCCTGGGTGTGACGCCCGTTAGTTGGTATCCAGTTTTGAAAATATATCAGAGTTGTGGGTTTGTTTTATCGGAATTCTTTAAAATATAATATTGAATTATAAATTCGGGAGTTGAATACCCATTTTGATATTTCAAATACCTATCATTTCAAAATATAATTTTTTATAATATTTGAATAAAATATCTTAGTCATCAGATCACCTTTAATGACTTGTCTTCAATCTTCTATCAGTCTTTGCCTGTCAGTTCTATTCTTTTATAGTTTTCCTGAAATGTGGGGGAAAAATATGTCAGCACACAGCCGGTGGATGACGCTGACTCAATAATACCAGTGTGTAAACAATAATAATACATTTGTGACAATACTCATTAGGCACCCAACTCAATTGGGTTACAATTACCTAAGCACATGTACAATTAATCATATACACAATATCATTTATCTGATCAGTCCCGTAGACTACCAGAGGCATGTTTAATGATATGCATGGCCTCGGGGAAACTCCGAGTCACCATGTATGTATGGATCCAGACACATGTATACTCTTAATTTGAGTATGCCCGTTTCTTATTATTGTAACACAAAGTTTTAAGGATTCGTAAATCCTATGTAAACAGTTCAGACTCTAAAAGAGTTGTAAAAGTTTAGGGCGTATTCACCTTTTATGATTGTAATCAGTTTCTGACACTAATTCCTGTATATTTGATCAGTTTCTGTTACTGACCCCTGTCTGTAAATCAGTTTCTGTTACTGATTCCTGTTTCTGTTTTCAGCTTTCTGATTGATTGATTGATTGTTATCTATATCTACGATCTAGCTTCAGACCTCGTAGTCTGTTTTGTATAGCTATAACCTTGATAATTTATTTGTTTGTACAAAACATGTGGACCTTTAGTCCCTTTGTTTATTAATTATATATCAAGTTTCTTCTTCAGGAAGAAATATTTATACCCGGTTTCTTATTCAGGAAGAAACATTACTTTGTCTATAACCCGTGTATGAATAGTATATTTCTTAATTATTAAGAAATACTATTTTTAACTATACCCTTTGTATATAAATGATTACGTTTCTTAATCATGAAGAAACTATAATTAGATTATAACCTGTGCTTATGAAAAGCTATATTATACTTAATAGTGATCAAGATTCGGGCTATACCTCCAACTATGGTCTAAGCTATTATAATAATAATAAAATAATAATTTAATCAGAACCCCTACCTTGTACGGGTATTTGGAGTTAAATGCTTATGACTGATCGAGCGGTACTTCTACTCTATATCGCGTATTATCGCTTAAACCGTCAGAGCTTCGGAGCTTGGCATGCTTCACGAGGTCGGTACGCCTTTCGAGGTCGACACGCAAAACGATGCAAAACGTGTGAAAAGTGAAGTGGTTGGTGTGAGTTGGAATGTGCCGAACACCCTTCTATTTATAGCTGAAATGTTGTAACTTCGCGTATCGCGAAGATGCAAGTTTCAGATTTTCATTTCCAGTCCTTGTACAAAGTGCCAAGTGCGCCATCAAAACGCCACATTACGCCCAAGTCCGTGTCCGTGCGCGTCGGGTGCTTCACACCCTCCGCTAGGACTATGGAGAGTGATTAGTCACATTAAAACATTTATATGGAAACATGTTTCCTTATATAGAGCTTCCATTTCTTTACTTGTTTTCATGTGAGATGAAAATTTCATTCCTTATTTATACCCATGGGGAATGCTTCCCTTTTCTTCCATCTTTCCACGTGGGATGGATTTTTTTCTTATTTCGTTAACATAAGAATGCTTTGTTTTTCTTATCTCATTCTTCCTATTACTTGCCTTAGAAATTTTTTTTTATCCTTCAACTTTCAAAGTTGGCAATTTTAGCCCAAAATAAGTATGGGTTTTTCCTAGATGTTACATTGGAAAACTGTTTTTTAACATTTTGAAAAAGCTAAAATAAAAAAGATGATTGTCAAACACATTTTAACTTATAAGCGTTTTGAAAACACCAATAAGCCAATAAACATTTTTCAAACTCAATTCCAAACATGCTTTTAGTGTGTAGAAAAAAATATATGCCAAAAATTAAAGCATTAAAATAATAATAATAAAAAGATGGGTGCCATATGCCAACCCATGATTCGGCCACGGCTAAACAATAAGTCAAAATCAATGTTTGCGAATCTTCTCATTTTATGCAGGATGAGATCGGTATCAAATTTAGAAAATTGGTACCGAAAACCATACCCGTATCTATACCTTATTTCTTAAAAACTGTAACCGAATACCGAATTAAAGGGAAAATGGTGGATTTGAATAAGCATTTTAAAAATAAAAAATCATTTACATTACATTTTTATTAAAGAAAAGAAAAGTTAAAAAAAAAATAATCACATAAATTACGAGCTTGACCAAAACTATTAATATATAAAACCCGTATTCACTCCATTCCATTCCAATCATCATTCCAATTCCATTCCGTTCCAAACCCTCCCACAGCACCACCGTCGTTCCACCTCCGGCACCACCAATTCCGGCCACCAATCACCACCACACACCACCCTAACCATTTCCCCCAAATCAATTCCACCCACCAAACCCCACAACCCACCAAACTCATATGCTAGGGTTTCAAAATGCTAATTAACAATTTCGACACCGTGATCCACTCAGGATCCAAATCAATCAACGAATCCGTGAACGGGTCTCATGACTTCACAATCCGCGGCTACTCGCTGGCCAAAGGCATGGGAGCCGGTAAGTACATATCGAGTGATACGTTTACTGTTGGCGGGTACGACTGGGCGATTTACTTTTACCCGGATGGGAAGAACCTGGAGGACAATTTGATGTATGTGTCGGTGTTTATTGCGTTAGCGAGTGATGGGTCGGATGTTAGGGCTTTGTTTGAGCTGACGTTGTTGGATCAGAGTGGTAAAGGTAAACATAAGGTTCATAGTCACTTTGATCGGGCGTTGGAGAGTGGGCCGTATACTTTGAAGTACAGAGGAAGCATGTGGTATGTATGTATGTATGTATGTATGTAAGTATGTATGTATGTATGTATGTATGTATGCATGCATGCATGCATGCATGCATGCATGCATTTGTTATATTTTTTAAAAATCTGAAATTGGCGGTGAATTGGGGATAATGGGTAATTGGGTATGTGTGGTTATATGATTTCTTTTGTTATATTTGTTAAAAACTTGAAATTGGTGGTGAATTGAGAATGGTGGGTAATTGGGTATGTGTGGTTATATGATTTCTTTTGTTATTTGTGCTAAAAAAATTGAAATTGGTGGTGAATTAAGAATAATGGGTGATGGGGTATGTGTAATTATATTATTCTTTTGGTATTTGTGTTAAAAACTTGAAGTTGGTGGTGAATTAAGAATAATGGGTATGTGTAGTTACTAATCTTTTTTTTATTTGTGTTTAAAAGTTGGAATTGCTGGGAATTGAGGATAATGGGTAATTGGGTATGTGTAATTATATAATTTCTTTTGTTATTTGTGTTAAAAGCTTGAAATTGTTGGTGAATTGCGGATAATGGATTAATGGGTATGTGTAATTATATAATTTCTTTTGTTATCTGTGTTAAAAAGTTGAGTTTGTTGGTGAATTAAGAAAAAATGGATATGTGTAGTTACTAATTCTTTTGTTATTTGGGTTAAAAATTGGAATTGTTGGTGAATTAAGAATAATGGGGATGTGTAGTTACTAATTCTTTTGTTATTTGGGTTTAAAAATTGGAATCGTTGGTGAATTAAGAGTAATGGGTATGCGTAGTTACTAATTCTCTTGTTTTTTTTTTTGAATAGTTGGAATTGTTGGTGAATTAAGAATAATGGGTATGTGTGGCTACTAATTCTTTTGTTATTTTGTTGAAAAGTTGAAATTTTTGGTGAATTGAGAATGATGGGTATGTGTAGTTACTAATTCTTTTGCTATTTGTGTTGAAAGGTTGGAATTGTTGGTGAATTGAGAATAATGGGTATGTGTAATTAAATTTTTTTTTTTTAATTATCTGTGTTGAAAACTTGAAATTGTTGGTGGATTGAGGATAATGGATTAATGGGTATGTGCTTGTTGTTTATTTGCTTTTGTGATGTTACTAGTTTGATGAATTAGGGTTTGGTTTTGTGAATTTGTAAAATTAAAGTATTAACTGGGGAATAAGTTCTTTAGGATCATGTTATATATATGGTATATATTTTTAATAAGCTAAAATTTTTGAACCAAGCCTGAGCCGGCTTGTTTAACTTTGACCTCGAGCTTGCTCTGGCTCGGTTCGGCTAATTTACAGCCCTGCTGAGAAAAAGCCATGAGGTACCGAAAATACCGATACCAAATTTCTGGATAAGTGGGTACTGAATAGTGAATACTACAACGAATCAATCGGTACGGTATGGGTACCGGTACTTGGTACCAGATGCTCATCCCTTATTAATTTGAGAGAATTTTTGTATGACAACAAACTGCAATGTGGAAGTAAAAGATTTTTTTATTCATTTCAGGGGTTACAAACGTTTCTTCAGAAGGACAAGTTTGGAAGCATCTGATTATCTTAAAGATGATTGCCTTTCAATGCATTGTACTGTTGGTGTTGTCAGAAACCGTGTCGAGGGGCCCAAACATTTCACGATATCTATACCTCCATCCGACATGGGTGAAAGTCTCAAGTACTTGTTAGAAACTGAAACCGGTTGTGATATTGTTTTTCGTGTTGGTGACGAGACATTTAAGTGCCACAAGTTGATACTCGCTGCTCGATCGCCCGTGTTTAAAGCCCAGTTTTTTGGGCTTGTTGGAAACCCTAATATGGATGAAGTTGTGTTGGAGCATATTGAACCCTCCATTTTTAAAGTAATAGATGCTTATTACAATTTCTTTTGTTCTTATTAGGCCTGTAAATGAACTGAACGAACACGAAAGGACTCATAGAGCATGTTTGTGTTCGTTTATTTAGCTTCAATCTTACAAATGATCGAGCACAAACAGCTTTTTGTTCTTTGTGTTCGTTTGTTAAGAGATAAATGAGTGTGTTCTTGTTCATTTTTGTCAGTATAAATTAACAAATGGTTTGCAAACGTAAACAAACAACCGTAACTAACATAGATGAAAGAAATAACTAAGGGAACGCCAACTAAGAGTAAACATTGACTAAAGTGTATGGGTTTAAAAACTTGTGAATATGTAAATAAACTTATACGAACGTTCATAAACACAAATGTATGAACAAGACATGCGCTCATGTTCGTTCGTTTAACAAAATGAACAGAGAAAAATGTTCGTATCCGTTTGTTTATTAAATAAACAAACTATAGCAAACTTCTTGCTGAAATGTTCAGTTTGTTTGCAGGCCTAATTTTGATGTGTCAATGTTATTAACAAACGTGTTTGCAGGCTATGCTTTATTTTATTTACTCAGATACTCTCCTGGATTCACAAAAACTAATGGGCTCGATGTCAAAATCCACATCAACAAACATGATCCAACATCTGTTGGCTGCTGCTGATCGGTTTGGTCTTGACCGATTAAAACAGTTATGTGAAGCAAAATTGTGTGGAGAAGTTAATGTTGACACAGTTGCAACAACTCTTTCGCTTGCTGATCAACACCGGTGTTCTCAGCTTAAGACCATTTGTCTGAAATTTGCTTCTGCAAACTTGGGAGGTGCGTTTTGACCGTACAATCTGAGCGGTCCAGTGTTCAGGTTATATTAATTTCAATATTTTAATTGTTAATTATGCAGAATTATAGGCCTGTAAACGAACGGAACGTTCAGTGAACCGTTCGTGAACCGTTCGGCGGTAAGTTAATTTATTTATTAAATGAAGAACATGAAAAAAATGTTATTTTCAGTTAGTTAAACGAGCAGAACATGAACACACGTCTCATTCGGTGTGCTATGTTCGCGAACATTCCTTTACGTTAGTCATTTAAATTTGTTTTTGCTCTTTTATGTTTGTTTAAGCTGGTTTGTTTTATGAACTTTTATATTTACTTAAATGCTTTAGGCCCATTACGATTTAGTCTAGTTTTCTTAAAATTTGTAGGTCCAGGAGATTTATGTTCACGTTTACTTTCATGTGGTGTTGGCTTATTTATGCTCCATAATCTATATTTAGTTATGCTCATTTGTTTATGTTCTTTTACGTTCGTGAACTATTTGTTTATGCTATTAACGACCGAACATCAACAAACACGGACCCGTTCATTTTCTTAACGAACAAACACGAACAAGAAAACCTTTTTTGTTTAATTGTTTGTGTTTCAATCGTGTGGTTTGTTTGCACGCCTTTGCAGAAAGTTGTTCTTGTGCATGCGTGCAATAAAATGTTGCCTTTTGGTAATCTTGTTGGATCACTTATGAAGAAACATATTATGTCTAGATTTTGTGTATATTCTAGTCTCTTGTAGTGTCGTAGGTTTTTGATGAATTTAAGGCTACGTTTTTGCAGCGGTGATGCAAACAGAAGGGTTCAAATATGTAGAAGAAACATGTCCTTTGTTGCTCTCAGAGCTTCTAGAAACAGTTGCATCAGCGGCAGTTGATGATTGATCAGGTGAAGGGGGGCTAAGTAGAAAGAGAAGTGGCAGCAGTATCATTGGCCTAGATTTAGCAGCAGCCGCCGCCCAGATGTCGATTGAGGATGGTCCTAATGTCAGGCGTATGCGTAGACGGATGTAATCTATAATTTTATCATCTTTTCTTGCTTATAGCTATTTTCTTAATTTCAAATTGTAATCGATACTGAATTAAATTTCGGCTTTAGTAATCCGAAACTGCTAAGATTTGCATAAGTTTATGGTTTTGTATTTTGGTTGTTTGGAATGATTGTTAAAACAGGCATACTGGTTGGTATTATGCACTACATGTTACAAATGGTCTCAGAGATGAGCCCTTGCCTTAATTACTCGAGCTTGGCTCGACTTGAGCCTATGTTTCTGGGCGCAAATGAGGCAAGCCTGCGCCTTATGTTACTAAATCTTGGCTAAACTTGAGCCTATGTTTTCGGGCTTGGAGTGGCTAGAGCCTATTTGAGAAAAACTTAAATGAACCAAAGCGCAGCTCGAGCTTAAATGAGCCAAAGCGCGGCTCTAGCTCGTCTGCCGTACCTTAAATATGCCAAAGGCTTGGCTGATATTAATTAATATATAGAATTAATAGAAATTCAAATTAACCGGCTAACCAAACCGACCCGAAAATCAAACCTAAACCGAACCGGTTTGAAACTGATTATGTAGAAACCGGTTCGTAATTAATTTGTTATTTTCTCCACCAAAACTGGTTCCATACTGGTTAACCAAACCGAAAACGGCTAAAATTGGGCAACAACTGGTCAAAACCCGAACCGAAACCGATTGTAACATGGTAAGAAATCTGTTTCAACCTGAACCGAAACCGGTAATAAACCGGTTGACTTTTGTTGACCAAACCGAGCAGGTTTCAACCTAAACCGGTTTTGAGTTTTAAACCGCTTTGTGCACCTCTAGTTACAACTTAAAAATACAAAAGCTTGTAAAGGCTCGGGCTGAGCTTGGGCTTTATTGATTCTAACAGATTATATATTAGGCCAAAATAGGGCAAAGTTTGTAGTATAAAAATTGGTAGATTACATATTATAAAGTAATAAACTAATAAGTAATACTAACTTCAAATACAATGATATTTGAATTGGGCAAATCCAAAATTCGAAAGAACACTTGCAGACCTCGGTCACTCGGGACCGGTATAAAGTATAAACAATTTACAATCGGCAAACTGTAATAAAAAATGCAAAACTCCGAATCAATCGCAATCGGCAATTCCAAAAGGACCAAAACACGTTACCCATAATATAGTTCACAAATTGCAAGAGCAAATAATACACTCTTAGTCTTTTAAAAAGATGAAGAGTTTGCCATTGTTTCTTTCCAAATTGATGATTGGAATTCTAGAGACGTTAGAGAAACTTCCGTATAAGCATTTTCCACGTCAATTGATTGATTATGCCATTTTTATGCCTTGAAGTCTCTTCGATTTAATTAACAATGTATAACTTTTTAACGTTCTCACTCCAAAAAAATAGCATTTCAATTCAAATATAATTATTACTTTTAGTATTGATTTATAATCAATTAATTCTCCTTTAGTGTATTTTAATGTTGTCTTCTTTTTCAGGTATATAGGGTTCCTATTCTTTGTATATATTGTATTCATCAACACTAAATAAAATGATTCTGGTTAACACATTTATATGGCATAATTTATATAACAATTTGTTGATATGCAATTTATTAACTAACCATGTATATATTAGTTTTGTTCTAAAAATATGGGGGCTTTAATAATTTTGTGGCCTCAAACTCTTGCTTGAGTCAAGAAAGCACTAGGGCCGGCAGTGTTGATAAGGTACGGCTTGTTTTGAGTTTTTTTTTTTTTTCGATCCGATCTTGTTAAGTATCTCGCGAGTGGCCTGGCTCGTTTTACACCTCTAATGAAGGGTAAACATCATGGACATGCTTTAGTTTTTTTTTTTTGGTCAATGTATATTTGTCTTTTCTTAAAGCTGGAAAGCTATAACAATCTACAATTTCTTCTCTTTCTTTGGCCTAATTTTTGTTGATGGTATAAAATGTCCTTAAATCCCACAAAAGCCAAATTGGGAGATTCTCCCTTGATTCGATAAATACCAAGTGTTTAAAAACATCAAAAACGTGCCAAAAGGAGTTTAAATTCATGCATGGCTTGGAACATCCAATAAACCATCAAGTCATTAACTCATAGTTTATAATATGTTAAACCTTTTTTTTTCCTTTTTCGGCTATAAATCCATCATAGTTTGTTGCTAATTGTTTCATTAAGTTTTGAATGTGATTTGCCAAAGTTACATATCGGTTTCAAAAGACCAAAAAAAACACATGTATGGACTTTGGATGTAAGTCATCAAGTCCGCAAGTTGACTCTTACACAAAAAGTCAAATGATCAAATTTTCTACATTTTGATTTCATAGCAACCACCCCTTTAACGTATAAACACAAAAAAAAAAAAAAAAAAAAAAAAAACATATATATATATATATACAACAAATCAGACCCACAAAAACAGAGTCCCTCGGTGAGAAACCGCCATATTTTCAGCAAGTGAAAATTCAAGAAAGCGAGGCCAACAACCAAAGAACCGTGTGAGATGATACAAGAAGCAGAAACCAAGCAAAGAAAGCCAAAGCTATGGACATCTGGAACAAACTACACGAAAGTTTAGGATCTAATTTGCAAATATCCGAGTCACTCACAAACAGAACCATCACCCCAGCTGACGAGGATGCGCCCGCAAGTGATAAAATAGCAGCCACCTGAAAGCAAAACCACAAGATTATCTAAGTTTCATCAAAGGGTAGTTTGGGCATTTGTAAATTAAGAAACTCGTACCCAGTCGCCAATGACAACAAGGCTTAATAAGATCGGAGTTTGAAGATCTTTATTTACTCTTAACGCATGAATATCAAGACACGCGAGTCCAAAACTCCATAAAACTTGTAGCCCCATTGCTGAAATTAGAAAGCTAGTATCAAACATACAAACAAATTAGAATGTGACAAATGATAACGGTATCGACTCAATATTTAGTTTCAATCAATATACAATGTAATACCAGTTTGCAACTTTGCATACATATACAATTACCTAAGGATGATTGGAGTCTACATAGATTAAACATCAAGGATGCAAAACAGGGGACAAGATCATGAGAAAATACATTCTACCCGAGAAAACCAAAAAACTCCATACTACATATATGCAGTATACAGTGGTGTAAAAAGGTCGAGCCGTTAGTGAGCTACTCAATATCTGCTTGTAAAAAACCTCTAATCGAGCCAAGCTAAATCAAGCTCGAGCCCAAGTTCAAGAGTTTATTAAGGCTCATTTAATAAACGAGCTCAAGCCCAAGCTTCAAATATCGAGCTCAAATCGACTCGACATTTTATTAAGGGTCATTTAATAAACGATTTTGAGCCCGAGCTTCATATATCGAGATTGAGCTGGCTGTTGAGTCCAAATGAGTTTTTTTAACATAGTTATATAATAACTATTATTATATCTTAAGTCTAAACATATTATCAAAGTTAATAATAATATATATTATACTATACATAAAAATTATAATTATGAATATATATGTAAATAATTATAAAAATATATAAATAAAAATAATAAAATAGTTAATAAACAATAAGCATGCCGAGCCCGAGCTTGACTGACAACTCATGAGCCGAGCTCGAGTTTGAGGAATACAAATCTCAACGAGCCAAGATCAAACTAGAGCTCGCTTAAACTAAAACAAGCTGAGCTCGGCTTGGCCCGTTTACACCCCTAGCAGTAAATCATGCTACACATGTGACATCAATACTACATATAGGCAACAGTATGGAGTTTTTTAGTTTTCTGACGAAGAAGAGTTTCTCATGATCCCTAACACAACTAAACAAGGCATTTTGATTGGGATATTGTCTCTCTATAAATGAATGTGAAACATGAAGTCATGAACAAATATAGAAACTTAACCTACAAAAACAACATTATATGATTGCTCTGTTTCAGAAACTTACTAACATTTAGGCATTCATGTTAAACCTTAAACTTGCAGCAAACTCCAATCAAAATCACCAAACAACACATGCACTCAAATTAAGAAGATAGATACCAGAAGGAAGTGGCGGCGGCGAAACCGGTGGAAGAAGCCATGGCGGCGATAGAAGCAGCGGCGAATAAGCACTGTAGAATCCTCAGGCTAAGGGTAGTGGTCTCGTGATGGGGGGCGCGGAGGCCCGGCGTGGCCAACTGGCTCGCGAACACCGCTACCACCTTGGCGCGGATGGGGGTGCAGTTGGCCGGCGCGGGGCAGTCCGCGTGGGGAATATAGCTGTTGGGGTGTTTTTTAAAAAAAAGTTTTTTTTTTGTTTAACCTATATAAACTACAATCCACACACTCCATTTTAATTAAAACTCACCCCATTCTCTTTTATTCTCTTAAAAAATCATACTTTCCCTCTACCAAAACTATATTTCTCTCCATTTTTATAAATGGCATCGTCTTCATCGTCTTCGTCTTCCAATTCTTCCGAAGAAGACGAACTCATTTGTCAAGCAGTTCAAACGACGATAAACTTTTTGATCGATCAAAGACGCCCTCGAGCCCCATTATTCCGGCAACCACGTCTTCTGATCGAAAGACTGCTAATGAAACTTTGATACGTCACTATTTTAGCCCCGATCCTGCATATGGTGAGGAAAGTTTTAAAACTCGTTTTCGAATGACTAGACGATTATTCATGCGTCTAGCAAATGACTTGCCGGAGCACTTTGAGTATTTTCAACAAAGAGATGATGCTAGAGGTCATCCCGGGTTCACGCTTACTCAAAAAATTACTGCCGCTCTTCGGCAACTAGCGTATGGTGTTGGCTCGGACATGTTGGACGAGTATCTACAAATGGCTAAAAAGACCGGACGCGATTCGCTTAACCACTTTTGTAAAGGTATATAGTTTTATTTAAAATTTTATTATTTACATTTATTTATATAATTTTAAATAATTATATAGGGTCATATCGCTATACAAGCGGAGATACTTACGTAAACCAACAATGTATGATATCCAATGCATATACGAGGTGCACGGTGAAAGGTATGGTTTCCCCGGGATGCTCGATAGCCTCGATTGTATGCATGTTGGTTGGGCTATGTGTCCTACTGCTTGGCGAGGTTAATTCCACCAAGGTGATCACCCCGGCCCTACTATTGTTTTTGAGGCGGTGGCGTCACAGGATCTTTGGTTTTGGCATGCGTTCTTTGGGGTTGCCGGGTCAAATAATGACCTCAATATTATCGATCAATCACCGATATTCGATGACCTTATCGACGGGGTTGAACCCCCTCAGGATTTTTTTGTAAATGGAGAACACTTCAAGTACGGGTACTACCTCGTTGATGATATTTACAGTGAATGGGGGACACTAGTTCAAGCTTATGCGTCTCCACTTTCTGACAAACGAAAGTACTTCACAAAGAGACAAGAATTGGCCAGAAAAGATATTGAAAGGGCGTTTGGAGTCTTAAAGAAAAAATGGGCAATATTGGCGAATCCAATAAAATTTTGGACAAGGGAGAAGATAACGGAAGTCGTCTACACGTGTGTAATCCTACATAACATGATACTAGAAGACGAGGGTCACGCTATTTGTCAAAACTACCAAGGTGATATTCCAATACAAGAATTGACGATCACCAATGAACAACGACTCGACAACTTATATATCATCAAGAGCCGTGAGATACACGACAACCTTCGGCATGAGTTGGTTGAGCATTTGTGGGATAGAAGACCTGATAATCTTGTATTAGACTAGTAATATTTTAAATTATTATCAATGTAATGTTTTATATTATTATTAATGTAATGTTTTAAATTATTTAAAAAAATAAAAAAAATTCAATCAAGCCCCGGATCACCTGGACCACTACACCCTTTGGGGCTTGACCCTGGGGCTTGATCATGTGCTACGTCACCGCCTACGTGTCGTAAATATATTGGATCACTTGGGCTTGGATCAAGCCCCACTACCCTTAGCCTAACACGGTGGTGCGAGCGATTGGCCGCGAGTCAGCTAGCAGCTGGTGAAGGGGAAATTAGAAGTGGAGAAAGAAAAGTTGGGTCTTGATCTTTGCAATTTTTTTAGTTTAATAATTAAAAATATTCAGAAAAAAAAAATAAAGAAGAAGAAGAAGAAGATAGTTAAGGTAAGAATGGCTTTCTTTTGATGCCTTTGGTTTTATAAACAAATGGGCCTTTTTTTGGTAATTTGTACCCCAATTTTTAATATGGATTTTCTAGCCTAAAATATTATAATATTTCGTATTAA
The DNA here is from genome assembly GCF_021521415.1 of Bidens hawaiensis. Classification (NCBI taxonomy): domain Eukaryota; kingdom Viridiplantae; phylum Streptophyta; class Magnoliopsida; order Asterales; family Asteraceae; genus Bidens; species Bidens hawaiensis. Next base: position 132,352 of record NW_027505260.1, on the reverse strand, counting down.
TTTGTTCGTTTTAATTCATAATAAAAAAATATATTAGTTGAGGCCCCTGTTTACTTGTACTTTTTTATGCTTTTAAGATGTTTAATATTTTTTTTAATTATAAAAAATATTTTTTTAGTTTACATTATTTTGTTATATTAAAAAAATAATAAAAATTAGAAAATTCGCTAAAGCCACCCTTTGCCTGAACCACAACAGGCTCAGACGGTTTTAGCGGTGGCCTCAGCGAGTGTCTAGTCAAAATCCAGTCAGCACTGCATGGCACAGTATTATTGATGGAATTCGAAGCCCGGCTTCAGCGATAACACACAGTCTAAAAGGTAGCAGAAAATTAATATATATTGTTAGGGGACGGGACACCCACGTCAAGCTTTGAATCCATGTGGTAATACCACCACTATCACCTATGTGGGTATGCATGGCTTCAAACCCATGTCGTAAGCCTTTACCACTTAATTCAACCTATGTTTATTTTGTGTTAATTTAATTTAAATTAAGAAAATAACAAAAAGTTTTAGGGTACTTGTAAGTAAGTGCTGCTGATGATTTTGTGATTTGTGAGTACATGAGGGTAGAAATGAGGTGACAATACAGGATCGGCCGATATATAGGTTGTACCCATGATGCCCCTTCCCCTCTTATTAGATTATGTATATATGTGAGTGTTTGGCGTCTCATTTTTTATTTTTTTCTTATAATTTAACTAATATTTATCATTTTCTAAATTTCTCTCTTAACTTATTAAAACATCTTATTTAGGGGAGCAGAAACCGAATTAACAAAAAAAAAAACGAACCGAGGTATTAACCGACGGTTAACTTTTTGTTTTTTTGAAGCAAAACGAATTTTCGATTTCGGTTCGGGTTTCCATTTTTACAAAACCGAATCAAACCGATCAGTGACGAGTCTAGAACAAAATATCAAGGGTAACGTTAATTATTTTTTACCGTATTTATGCAATATAAACCAAGGTTGCAAAACTCGCTAGGCAGACCTGAAGTGGCCGATTGAGAAATTAAGTGTCTGGCCCGGCCCGAGGGAGGGGAGGGGCGGGGAGGGAGACGGTTCAAGGCCTTGAAATGTTTTTTAAAAAAACTATATTTTAATATTTATGTATATAATTTCAGTTTAGAAAAATAAAACTATAAAATAGTAAATAGTTGAGCGGGAAGCATGTACGTTTCTTTCTATCATGTGCAAGTTCAAGTCACTTCCCATGCGTTTTTGTGTCGCTTCCCATGCGTTTTTTTATAACAAGTTTTAAAAAAAGGGCCATCTATATACATAAAAGGTCCTAATTTGAATCCTAAAAACCTAATCCCATTTTTAACAAAATAGCTTAATGGGTGACTACAAATACAAAGAAAATCAAACAAAGTTGAAATTTGAAACCCTCCATCTATATGTATCTTATGAAGTTGTTAGAAATCCAAACTTTATAGAATAAAGCTATAAAAAATTTAAAATGGCCACACAATAACGAATTTAGCTCTTCTAATACATGAGTGAAAATCTATTTTCGTACAAATGAAGTTATAAATTCATATCTTTCATTTCTTTATTGTTGATTACGTATTTAGTTATATGCGATTCTCTATTCTGTTGAGTTTATATTTTAGCGGACCATTTTTTTAACTCGCCCCGAGCCCTGAAATATTTATGGATTCTCGAGGACGGCCATGTTGGGTGTACTTGGGAAGTACTCGGAAATGGTAAATATAAAACCAATTAATTTTTGGAGATTATATATATGTGAAATGTCATAAGTTTACTAATATTTATTATAAAATAAGTGAATATCAATATAAATAAGAGAAATGCATTTTTAAATACAAAATTATTCTAAAAATTGCTTATCATTAATTAAAAAGACGATATTTTTTCTTTAATATTACAGAAATACGAATTATGTTTTATTTTTGAAGTCAAAATCCTCCCAAGTTGACCGTCTAGATGTGATTCTGGTAGAGGTTGACCAACTTTAATCGATTCTTAGTAAGTAGGTGAAGTTAAAGAAACTCGTCTCGACACCATACCTTGTAGCGAGTACTCGAGGAGTACTCGGCTTTGTAGACCTAATTTTACAACATTAATATAAACTAAACAAAAATAGAAACACAATCTTACTACATTATTAAAGCAATACTTGGTTTTTACATGACATTCAACTAGCATGTTCACATAGGTTTCTAACTCATCAATTTTTCATTTATATAATCTCTACATGTTAATTTGAACATTAATTTTAAATATTAACTCTTAAGTTGAAGAAGGTTTCAAAATAAATGATTATAATCATCATTTATTGAGTAATAAAGACAATTAATTGTTTTCATTGTTATTTTTTTTTATTTTGAGACTTTGTTATTTTTTTATTTTTATTTTTTTGGATTTTTGGAAACTATTCATGAATGTTTGGACTGGATGTATGGATGTTTGGATTGAGATAATGGTTTAAGTCACAAGATTTAGATTATATTGTTGCTTTATTAAACGTGTGGTTTAATAAATATTATAATTATATCTCATTGTTATATTCATATTTTAGCATTCTTTATATTGTATAGTTAAATGTTTTATAATTTCAATAGTTTTTATAACACACAACTTATGTTACAACATCCACATGTTTACACTTAATAGTTTACAACATATGACTTCAGTAGATGATGAAGTTTCAATTAATGTCTTTTTTGTTTCACGGTTTAAGTTAGAAATATGTAGCATAGCTTAGAATTATGTTTTAAATTGTTATTTTTCTCTATTTGTCTTTATATTCTGGATTCTTTTAATTAAAACAAAAATGTGATACCTTATAATAATAATAATAATAATAATAATAATAATAATAATAATGTTTGACGTTACAATTTATTAAAATGTATATAACACACACACGCACACACACGCACACATGAAGTTTCATATATTTTCCGTCCGTGTGTAACACAGGATCTAACCTAGTAATAAATATATTTAAACACATGGGCTGTAGATTTCTCCTCTTTGGTTTTCGAAAGCTTGAAATCGAGCCATTACATCCTCTTCTTTTACTTTATCAAGTGTTTTTCTTTCAACCGCACAAATTAAAGTATTGTTTAAATACTCGTCACCCATTCGATTGCGCAAATCCATCTTGATAAGCTTCATTTTAGAAAAGCCTCTCTTCCACCTTGATTACCAACACTTTCATTAAACAAGTAACAACATAAGCAATATGTTTTTTCTCGTTTAATGCTATACTCAAACCAATCATATTTATTAAACTATTTTACATTAAAATGTCTTCAGCCACTAGAATAGTTTGTCCATTTAAAGTCATGACCTCGTTGTTGAAAAGCCTTTTTAACAAGATACGCTCTTCTTATGCCATCTATTTGATTAGGATGGTAACTAGCAATATGTGGTAAATTAGAAGGATCCGAAGGAAGATCATTCAAATCGATTATTGAAGGTCTTGAAGCCGAAGGATATTTGGACCAATATTATTATTTTATTGCATATCATTAGTTGAACTTGGACCGATATCTTCATTTTCATGCATATCATCAACAATATTTGAACTTGGAGTATGAATATTTGAACTTGGTGTTTGACCGATATCATCATTTTCTTTTCTTTGTCGTTTAAAAAGATTGCTAATACGACTTTATTTACTCATCTTCCAAGTTCCCTAAACAATATTTAAGCCATAAACCCAAAATCAATTCCAATTTACACATAAACCCTAAATCCCTAATCAATTCCAATTTAAACATAAACCCTAAATCGCTAATAAATTCCAATTTCCAATTTATATTATCCAAATATCGAATAAACCATAATCAATCATTCAATTATCAATAAACAATTTTAAATTAACAATGAATTTATATAAACAATTATAATCTTAGTTATAAGTAAGAATATCTAATTGAGCTTGAGAAGAGTCGAACTATGGTGGTGAGTGCTTGAGTGGTAACCGGAGTTCTGACTGTAAGAGGAGGGCGGATTGGTGGTGACTGGTGGAGTGCCGGAGTGGTGGCGTCTGGAGTGGTTCAAGTTGGTGGTACGATGGTGGACTGGTGAAGTGAATGTCGCTGCTGTTGATTGTTTTAATAATTAAAGAGATTTTTTAAAGGTTATTGGATTTTGTTTGGCCTTTAGTTGGGTTGAACTTTTAAATTGATTGGTGTAAAATACATAGGGGTAACGTTATTATTTTTAAGGGGTGGCGAAACTAAAAAACGACCGAAAATTTTTTTTTACACTGTCGAAGAAAAGTTGAGGGGTAGCGGAGGAAACCCCTGCTAATACTCTATGTCCATCCCTGGAACTGATTGATGATGATGAAGATGATGAAAACTGAGACTAAACTTTGAATATGAACAAGATGATGAATGGAAATTTGGATTGAACTTTTAGTATTTTTTTCTTGTTAATAACTTTGTTGAATTTTAAACTCTACACTCTAGCAACTTTGTATTAATGTGGTTCCACATAACACGCGCCTGTTTTTGGTTTTTGTATTTAATATATTTGTGGTACTCTAATACGCTCTTAGAGCAAGTGTAGTGGGCGATATTGGGGCAAAATCGCCCCAATATAGCCCTCCACACCCCCCCCCCCCCGGGACGATTTTGGGGCGATTTTTCAAAGAAGTGTGTTTTGAAAGAAGTGTGTTTTGAAAATGATTGTTTTAATTGTGGGGAGATTGGGCACATGATGTTTGCATGCCCGAAGTTAGGTCATGGATCAACTAGTGGTAGTGGAAGTGGGATCGTGGAACCGAAAAAGGAAAATGCAAAGGCATTTCAATTGAACACTAAGAAAGCAGCTAATGTTCCCGATGTTGTAACTGGTGTGTTCCCAAATATTTTTTGTACAAGTTACGTAACAAACTAAATCTCAAGGACGAAAATGACAATTTACTCTTGTGAATTTGATATAAAGCCCAACTCGTGAAACTACACCAGAACCAAGCCATTAACGATGGTTCGGTTCAAATTTCAACGCATTGGTTTTGACATTTGATAATAAAAAAACATTACTAACAACCTGAAATCCCTTAAAACGGAATTATGAACACCCCTTGTGAGAAATTGAGAATTACATTTGAGGATCAGACTTAGAACGTGTGTTTCTTTAAGGCTTATGCTACATTGCAAAGTTTGAAGCAATGGTTGGGTTTGAGCCCACAAATAACTAAGTGGTATTGGGCTCATATTAAAACACACCCCAAGGCCATCATGGACCATGGTGGTACAATCTATGATCCACACATAACAACACAAATAAGTTTAAAACTAACACCTCACCAATGATCAAGTTCAAGGATGCCGGGTTACGTATTCGAGTCCAATTAGCTATCTTTAGTGGCCATAAATGTGCAGTCGAATTAAAAATGTCAATTTTGGTGATTTAAGTGTGTAGGGTTATCTTATGGCAAACCAAATATTGGAAAACATGCTTGATTCCATCAGGGTTGTCACTTTCCTTGTGATCGCCATCACACTAAGCTAGAGTAACTATACTATATGCTATACAACAAAATTTTCAATTTATAATTATGGTATCATGAATTGGCGCACTTTGTATGAGCATTTGTCTCTGTTGGGCATCGAGGTTAGATGACTCTGGAGTTTTTTTAGTTCTAATTTACAATATTAAAAGTTGAACGTTCATGTAGGTTTTCGAACGGCGGCCCTGGTCGAATCTTATACTTTCTTTTCTTTTTCTTTTTTTTTAAAAAGAGGAATTTTACAATTGGAAATTAAAATAATAATAAAATGTTGTCTATTGTGACAGAATTAAAACAACATGCGTGTGGTATAAAGGCATGAGACACAACTAGTTGTGTTAAGTTAGTGGTCAATAATTAATTAGTAAATGCAATTCTTCCTAAATAAACGTTTATGTCATTGAAAGCAATAAAAATTTAACTTGAAATTGAAATCATCTTAGGTAGATTATTTTCTTGGAATAGGAAGTAGATAACAGTTGCCATTAAAAAAAATAATCTGACAAAAAGAAATCGATAATCCGACCTATAAACCCGTAAAATAAGTCCATATTGTCATATTTAAATTATAGAAAACCAGTGTTATGCCCAGCGCGTTGCGCCGGATAGGTTGGTAAAACCCAGGCGATGATAAACCCAAACGTTGTCGGTCCCGGGCGTTGAGCCGGTAAGTCGACACAAATTTCGTCGGTTTCAATTAAGTGTGCTATGATACCAGAACTAAAAACCAAAAATAAAATAAAAACATATAAAATTTGAGGTGAATTAATTGAGTGGCGCCAGTTGGAAACACTCGGGCGTTGGGAAGATCCGAGCATTGCTGATTCCGGAAGTTGAGACGGCGAGTCTACGCAAATTCGGCCGATTGCCATCGCATTGGTTGCGGTACCGAAATTAAAACAAAATGCGGTGAGTCTACGCGAATTTATTCGGTTTCCGTTATATTTGTCACGGTACTGGAACTAAAATAAGAAAAAATAAACAAAATTCAACGACTAATACGATGCCGCAAAGTGGCCTAATTAATATTTAGCGGCACCAAAGTTTGTAATTGTATTATATAACAATGTGAAGGGGTAAAAAAGAAATGTAATGTCTTTTTTTCCTTTATAAAAGTTTGTTTTTTCTCTTTCATAATAGAAATCAGAAAACAGTTTTTTCTTTTAGTTTTCAAAGGTTCCATTTAGTGGAAAAAAGCATTCTAGAACACCATTGGAAAGTGTGGAGGTGTGAATATATATATAGTTGAATTTGAGTCTGTGGGTATCTCATTCTTTGTTACACACAGGATGTTGATGTTATCAGAAAAGCACCATTGGGTCCCCTTTTTGACAAAAAATTCTCCCTCATACAATGATACAAGGTTCTTGTAAGTGGAAAACAGTACTATTAGCTTTACTTAACGAAGTTATAAGCTAATTAAATACGAAAGTTATCCATGTTGATAGTAATAGATCGCTATCATCATCACCATCACGTTAAACTTTTAACATAGAATTAGTATGTATGACAGTATGAGTTACTCTACAGAGTTTGAACTTGTAACACGTTTAGCTAAGTAACGTTAGATGACTAGATTGTGTATTTTCAGTGAATGGGGTTGAGGCGACTATCTTTATCCTTACTATTTACAAGATTTTTGTTTTTTTATGTGTTTGATAAATAAGATTTGTTTACTAGTAACTGATTTATCGTTAATCTTGTCATTCAAAAATATATTAATTTTTTTAAAGAATACTCATGTATGGCTATGACTTTGTTTGTTGGATGCTTAAGTGGTATAAGCCCTAAGAAGCGACTTCAAGCCCCTTTTAGACCGCATATGTGTTTGTAAATCTTCTTATTATCAATAATAAGTTATGTCTTAACGAAAAAACTTGTTCAAAAGACTTCATACAATAATTTACAACCATGATATATAGATATGAGTGGTCATAAATGACAAATTAGTTGTATTAAGTTAGTTCCTTGAAGCTCAATTATTTAACATAATAATTTATATCAAGATGTGTAAAATGTCTCTCTTTTTTATAATTGAGAGTTTGAGTTTCGTCATTGATAGTGACATAATTAAGAAGTTGAATTAGAAGGTTACTTGTACCTACAAAAGCAAATAAATAAAAATAATATAAAGAAATTGGGAAAAAAATATTATAATCCCATCGTTCATTTTGCTACCTCGTACATTAATTCCTTTGTTATATCATTCCATCCAACCAAAGATGTAACTTTTAGTGGTGAAGAGGTAGGTCCCAGCAGAGCCCAGTTGGACCCGCAAGACTCACCTTGAAGAGGGACGTCTGCGCAGAAACCAACTGGATCCGCAGGACCAACCATGCTCAGAGACGTGACGTCCTTACGCGCAGTACGCAAGCTGTTCCCGCAGGAAATGCCTCCCAATGGTGAAGGACTCTGCCTGTTCCCGCAGTTGCGGATACAAGAACTTCATTTCTTTTCAGTTTTTTCAAACTTCTGGAAAGATGGTTAAAGAAATTCCGGTAACCACAACCCCAGCTACTGGGGGGAATACCGGCTACACAGTCTTTACAAACACTACCCCGGTTACCCAAGCCGGGGCAAGTGAAGTAAATTTTACGAACACTACCCCAGTTACCCAAGCTGGGGCAAGTGCAGTAAATAATCGCTCACTGGGATTCACCGATACCCAGTTTGAGAAACGAACAAGACTCCCCCGCCAAACACTCGATGAAGTTAAGGCATGGGCGGAGGCACGTCAGAAGGAATTCCAAGCTGAGTTGGACGAACGCTTGCGTTCCGTCCAACAGGCTGACGAATTCGAAGAATACTTGGACGATGACTCGGAGGAATCCGACACCGACGCGAACCCTCGCCATAGGGCAAAAGGGAAGCGTAAGGAAACGGACTCCCAACCGAGAAAGCATTTTGGAGAAGCCTTCAAACCAAAAAACACAGGTGGAAGTCCACGTGACTTCTCCAAAACATTCAGACCAAACGTTGCAAATGCGGGAATGTCCAAATTTGCAAGGGACATTGCGGAAGCAATTGCCCCAAAAAGTGCCAAACAAATGTCCAGCATAGGCACATATGATGGTATATCTGACCCAGATGATCATTTGAACAGATTCATAGCGCGGGCAACCGTCAGTAGTTGGACGGAACCTACGTGGTGTTACATGTTCCAAATGACGCTTGTTGGGGCTGCTAGAGCGTGGTTCGATCGTCTACCGGTCAACCACATCTACGACTGGGCAGACTTCCAACAGAAGTTTAGCCAACACTTCAGCCAGCAAAGAAAGTATACCGAGGAGCAATGGACAATCCTCAAATGCATTCGAGAGAAAGATGAATCTTTGCTAGACTTCATCACTCGCTTCAATTCGAAGAAGCTAAGTCTGGGTAACATTAGCGAAGATCTTGTTCGCGCTGCCTTTATCCAGGGCGCGAACGACCCAGAGCTCATCCGCACCTTAACGGGTAAAGATGGCATGCCATCCACATGGGATGCCATCATGACAGCAGCAAAACGCTTTGCGGAAACGGAGAAGCAACTGGGTAGAGATCTCCCACAGAGCACAAACCTCTACACCCAGAAAACAAGAGAAGGCAACGTCCTTACCGCCCGATTAAACAAAAAGCGGAAGCTAGGCATTTGGCAGTCAAGGGTAAACTTTGACACCTCATCCGGCTTGCAACATCGGTTAGGCGGAAGGGGTAACGTACAGTCGAACCAGAACTCCAGATGGACGCCGCTCACCAAAAGCGTCACCGAGATATTCGCCACTGAGGAGCTCCCATGGCCAAAGCCTCCAATAATCCGACATCGTCCCAATGCTGATCGGAGCAAATACTGTGACTTTCACAGGACAAAAGGCCACAACACTGAAGAATGCACAGACGTAAAGGACATGGTCGAAGCATTTGTCAGAGATGGGACGCTCGCGCACCTCGTGGCGCAATGAACGCTGAGCAGGCTGATGCGTGTAGAACCCCAGCTGGGGAAAACACGGATAAAATTACAGCTTCAATGTGGAGACTACATGCTGCGTAAAGAACGAGATCCCGAACCAGGTATCGGCTCGATGGCACTCCCATCCCAACAACATGGAAGGGAGCTCAATTACACAGTTTGCATGTAGATCAATTCCAAATTTGTAAAGAAAAGGCCCAGAGCCACTTCTAATGGAAATGATTCTCCTTAGAACATCGACGCTGATGATTTTACATTTATACTTTAACTATCAACACTGATGCCGGTTTTCACCGCATACATAAGTGTGAAAGTCGTTGCATGGGGAAGGCGGCAAAACCCGCATAAACCCAAAAAACGGCAAACCTTCACGCAGGTCAGTTGAAGGGGAAAAGTTCAGTCATCCTACTAAATGAAAGTGCCGGTCTATCCGCATGAATCATGATAAGAGGAAACTGAACACTAACCTATTAACAACCGCGCGTCGAACGGTTAATTTATTCAACACGGATATGCCGGTTTTCACCGCATAAATACGTGGAAAGTCGTTGCGTGGGGAAGGCGGCAAAACCCGCATAAACCCAAAAAACGGCAAACCTTCACGCAGGTTAGTTGAAGGTGAAAAGTTCAGTCATCCCACTAAATGAAAGTGCCGGTCTATCCGCATGAATCATGATAAGAGGAAACTGAACACTAACCTATTAACAACCGCGCGTCGAACGGTTAATTTATTCAACACGGATATGCCGGTTTTCACCGCATAAATACGTGGAAAGTCGTTGCGTGGGGAAGGCGGCAAAACCCGCATAAACCCAAAAAACGGCAAACCTTCACGCAGGTCAGTTGAAGGGGAAAAGTTCAGTCATCCCACTAAATGAAAGTGCCGGTCTATCCGCATGAATCATGAGAGGAAACTGAACACTAACTTATTAACAACCGCGCGTCGAACGGTTATTCAAAAAAGGATGAGGAAAACCTACACGCAGGTCAGATATAGGTAAAGTTTAGCCATCCTACTAAGTGCAAGTGACGGTCCTACCCGCACAATCACGAAAGAGGAAGCAAAACTTCAACCTATTATCTACCACGTTCAAAGGTTAACTTATCCTAAATACTTGGAAATTTCAAAAAGATGAGGAAAACCTACACGCAGGTCAGATATAGGTAAAGTTTAGACATCCTACTAAGTGCAAGTGACGGTCCTACCCGCACAATCACGAAAAAGGAAGCAAAACTTCAACCTATTATCTACCACGTTCAAGGGTTAACTTATCCTAAATACTTGGAAATTTCAAAAAGATGAGGAAAACCTACACGCAGGTCAGATATAGGTAAAGTTTAGCCATCCTACTAAGTGCAAGTGACGGTCCTACTCGCACAATCACGAAAGAGGAAGTAAAACTTCAACCTATTATCTACCACGTTCAAAGGTTAACTTATCCTAAATACTTGGAAATTTCTAAAAGATGAGGAAAACCTCCACGCAGGTCAGACGTAGGTAAAGTTTAGCCATCCTACTAAGTGCAAGTGACGGTCCTACCCGCACAATCACGAAAGAGGAAGCAAAACTTCAACCTATTATCTACCACGTTCAAAGGTTAACTTATCCTAAACACTTAGAAATTTCAAAAAGATGAGGAAAACCTACACGCAGGTCAGACGTAGGTAAAGTTTAGCCATCCTACTAAGTGCAAGTGACGGTCCTACCCGCACAATCACGAAAGAGGAAGCAAAACTTCAACCTATTATCTACCACGTTCAAAGGTTAACTTATTCTACACTTGGAAAATTGCTAATTTAAACTAAAGTATGCAAGTCATATAACGTTTATAAAGCAAGGAATCCAGAGAAAGTAGCGGTCTTACCCGCACAAAGATTTATATTTCACAATGATTCATTACAAGAATGGCCGGGTAACTACCCGCCTACAAGAAAATAAATCTATACAAGCTAAATCTATCCTAGCAGTGGGAAGGGATCTTCAGGATCGAGCTTTAGGGCCACTTCCACTTGGACCAGCACCATCAGTAGATCGTGGCAGTTCAAGGAAAGCTTTAAGGATAGCTAGCCCATCATCAGCAGCAGCAACTTGGTTCACCTTCTCCACCACCGGATGCGGGAAGGCGGCATACTGATTCACTGCTTGGTCGTAAACAGCTTCAGTATCAACATTATACAAAGGGAAGTTGGAAGGCGGGATGCCTTTCTCAACGAACCCTAGACCAAGCAGGAAGCCGGCCTTTTCCCCATCCTCATAAGAAGCGTTGAGGGCTGCGCTCATAGCATCATCATAAGAGGTCTCTGAGAAGACTCGATGCACAACCTACAAAAAAGAAAATACAAGTATCAGAACCTTTTCTATTTACAAAGAAAAGCGTAAAGACATGAAAAGCATACCTGAGACAACGCTTCTCGAAGAAGCCATTCCTTGGCAACCAGAGCTTCTTGGAGGGTAGCTTGAGCTTCGTTACGGGCGCGTTCGGTTTCACTCCTGTTGAGGTTGGCAAGCTACACTTCTTTAGCCGCAGCCTCTTCGACGCCCTTTAGCTTCCGCTCAGTATGGTCAAGCACCCCCCTCTGGTCCAAGATCTCCTGGAGCTTTTTGGCGTCTTCCATCGCCAAGGCATCATGAGCCTGCTGGAGAGCCTCTAATTTGGCTTTAAGCTCTTCATTCTCCACGCGTAGAGGCTCAGCAACAGCTTCAGCCTTGGTGGCCCTCTCGGTTGCGTTCCTTGCAGTTTCTTTAGCCAGCCGAAGCTGTTCATTAACAGCTTGGGCAGCCTTGGAACGGGCCTCGAGCCGGGCCTGAACTTCAACCTCGAGGGCCTTGAAGGCCTTCTCCTTTTCCGCAGCAGCTGCGGTAAGTCTTTGGTTCTCCTCCCGGCCAGCCCGCGCCTGAGCTACTTCTTTAATGCGAGCTGCTTTTAACTTGTCGTTTTCACGACAAAGCAGCTCGACGTGCGGCTGCATCCGGGCCAGGAGAACCCGAAGCTCATTGGTTAGCCTACCCTCTTGGTAGCTAGCCATGGCTTCCCCCAACGCACCACTGGGAGCAGCGTGACGAGCCCACTCCACGCACTCCACAGGGGTGCGAAGGGTTGTTCCTCGGCGAATGTTCCATCGTGGAACATACACTTCATTGGAATCCGACACTGCAAAAAACATAAAGCAGTTAGGAAAATATGATAAAAAAATATATAAAATGGGCCAAAAGAACCCTACGCACCTGTAGGGTCAATAACAGGCCGATAGCCGCCAAACCCATCACCTGAACCCAAGGGAAATCCGTCCAAGAGGTCAGGCAGATGGGAAGGAGGCAGAGGTTGGCGATAAGCCCCATGCATACCTGAAGGTTCGGCCGTCGTTGCCGATGACGGAGGCATGGTAGAAGCCGCCGCGGTTGCCGCCGCGGAATCCGCAGCAAAAGTAACCGCCGGCTCGGTGAAAGATGCGGTAAAAATAGCACTCACAGCCGGCGGTGACGTCATCACAGCTGGAACAGTCGGCTCAAAGGAGTGAGCAACTGAACCAGCGGAAGCAGGCGCAGGCGCCTGGGTCGTCGCCTCAGGTAGGCTGACCAAGCCTACCGTCATGGGCGGAGGGATACTCTGCGCTCCACCCTGGAATGCGTCAACATCCACGCCTGCACAAAGAAGATAAGCATTAATGATGGAAAACTATGAAGTTAAAGATAAAGGAAGTTTGTACTTACGGGTTTTCTTGAGCCTGAAAGTGCGGACGGGCGGGGATGAACCCGATGGAGCCGGCCTCTTCACGCCGGTCACCGATGTCATCCTTGGCTCTCCGGAGGTGACAATCGTCGCAGCCTCCGGAGCAGCGGTCTTATCACCACCGGGATTCCCCGCCACCTCTTCGCTCTCGGTCTCCGAATCAGACCGAGGCGCCGGATCGGCAGTGGAGGCCACCTTCTCCTTCCCCTTCCCGCCGGCAGCCTTCTTCTTCCGCACCAACGGAGGACCATCTGCGGATTCCTCATCAGAACATACGATTAGAGGAATTCCAGCAGAGGTTTCAACATTGAGGGGTCGAGGGTCGAATAGCGCCTTACCTGGCCGCCTGGCGCTAAGGATCTCGTGGCCTAGCGGGTAGACCTCCACGAACCGATCCGCCGTTTGTTCTAGGATGGGCAACTCGTTCTCGTCTAGAGCGCGAGTACCCATCCGAGCGGGACCGTCAGCCTCCCGCGGGTACATAAGCGACTGCAAGTCGTTCCCCTCTGAAATAAACAGGAAAGAAGTTAGAAGAAATTCTAAATTAACAAAAGGAAACAGAGCATACCGTAAGGAACAGAGTTCGAACCGTATTCAAGGACGATTGGGATCTTTTGCGCATCCGCAGCCTTCCACACCCGGCTCATCCCCAGCATCACCATCCCGGACTCCGCAAACCGGTAAACCGGAGATTGGACTCGGGATATCTTCGCAAACCATTCCGCCTCCTGGTAGTTGGAGGCGTGAAGGCTGGGAAGTGCTTGCCCATTCTTGAATTTCATGGCAAGGGGGATGGCACGAGCGGAGATGTAGAAGAACTCCCGCTTCCACGAGCGAAGACTGCGCTCGGTTGCGTAAATCTTCAAACCCTTTATCCGGGTTATCAACGTATACCACCCCTGGATGCACCTCCAAGTATAGAAGTTCATCAGGCGGTCGACATAGGGCTCAATGCCCAGAATCCGGCACACCCACTCGAAGTGGCGAACCTTGGCAATCGCCATCGGATGCACCTCGGTCAGGTGCACATCGTGCCTCTCAAGGACACGGTAAACAAACTTTGTCAATGGGAACCTAAGATTCCCATAAACAAAGAATGCAGCATATACCCCGATCTTGCCTCTGGGGGCATCGTACACCGTCTGATGGGGTTCAGGAAACTCAGGCTCGAGAGACTCGAGCATGAACTTCCTGACGACGTACTGATACAGATCGACAGGCAGAGCACACTGGCACTCGCCAGCAGTACTCTTGTCATCGGCTGTAGATTCGAGATCACGTGAAGACATCTTAAAGAAAGAAGAAAACGATTTCAAGAGAATGCTCGACTGAAAGATGAGTATTCGCCGGAAATCGTTCTGAAGAAGAGGAGTGAAAGTGTGGATTACAAAGAACCCTCTCCCCCTTTATATACTAATCGCAATTAATGCGATGAATTTAATGCGGAAGAGAGAGAAATCGAAGGTGCAATGAAACTATGACACGTGGCAAAAAGCAAGCTGGCAACAGCTGTTGAAAGGACGCATACCATTAATTTCGCGGCCACGCGCCCGAAAAATCGCGCCCACGCGCCTGAAAAAGCGTCTGGAATGACCATGTACTGTCATGTCACCATAACTTCCTGCACGTCCTGACACAGTCAGAAGAAACCGTCGCACGACGTTTCAGAGGTTTGGACTGTTCTTATCCTTTCACCAACTCTTCGAATTTCAAAATTCAAAGATTCAAAAGTAAGCGGGAAAATACCCCTTAACTTGGCAACCAAGTAACCGTAAGACGGATGCGGGTACAGTGTTAAGGCAAAACCCTTCACATACCTAGCACCCGCAGGGAATTGAAGCCAAGAGTAACTTGGCAACCAAGTAACCGTAAGACGGATGCGGGTACAGTGTTAAGGCAAAACCCTTCACATACCTGGCACCCGCAGGGAATTGAAGCCAAGAGTAACTTGGCAACCAAGTAACCGTAAGACGGATGCGGGTACAGTGTTAAGGCAAAACCCTTCACATACCTGGCACCCGCAGGGAATTGAAGCCAAGAATAACTTGGCAACCAAGTAACCGTAAGACGGATGCGGGTACAGTGTTAAGGCAAAACCCTTCACATACCTAGCACCCGCAGGGAATGGACGCTAGGAATACCTTGGAAGTAAAGTAACCGTAAGACGAGCGCGGGTACAGTGTTAAGGCAAAACCCTTCACATACCTAGCGCTCCGCAGGGAATTGAAACCAAGAAGGATCTTCTGGGCAATGCTTGCGAAAACGGAAATAACATCCCCGCATAGCGGGAACGTCGAGAACTACGTTGTTTGAAGCTCCAGGATGGAATTGGTGGTTTTAACATAATTGATCACTATGTTCAAAACTACCAAAACCTCATGGAGAATCCACACAAGTGGGACTCAATGCTCCTGACTTGCGAGGAGGTTACAGACCTACCCGCATCATACCCAAAGATCAAGCAGGAAAGTCGGGAATTTATGCAAGTGACAAGGACTTCCGCGGGAAGAATCCCCATGGAAAACCTTAAAAAACCCTTTTCAAAACCCTTTGCTTAAGTCCAAAAGTTCACCTCACTTTATTAAACACTCATGAGAAGAACATTGGACTGGGGGGACTTGAAGAGGTAGGTCCCAGCAGAGCCCAGTTGGACCCGCAAGACTCACCTTGAAGAGGGACGTCTGCGCAGAAACCAACTGGATCCGCAGGACCAACCATGCTCAGAGACGTGACGTCCTTACGCGCAGTACGCAAGCTGTTCCCGCAGGAAATGCCTCCCAATGGTGAAGGACTCTGCCTGTTCCCGCAGTTGCGGATACAAGCCATCAGGGAAGGCCACCCGCGCAGCAAGGCTACACGCACAAGGCACTTAGCTCTCAATCACTCAGTGTCACCTGAAGGAATGAGCAAAGCCGGGAACAATCCCGCACAAGGGCGGGAGGGGGAATACTCCCGCCCAAATAAGCCAGTCCGTACGATACGGGAAGATCTTCTGTACTGTACCTGACGAGGTATGGGCAAAAGATCTGACTAAAGATACGACAGCTTATTGACAACAGTATGGCGAGCAGCATGCTCCTGTACTGAATGTCACTATTAGCCGCTGTCTACTCACCAACTCCTGTCATACCACGTGCATAGCCGGCAGTTGATGGAAAATGAATAGTACACAGCAGGCCTGGTCACTATCAGCCGTTGCCTACCCACCAACTACCAGCAGGGCACGTGCGTAGGCCACTGTTGGTGGAACAGGAATACTATTGCAGCCGGCCACACCTCATTGGAAACCTACCTTCGGCTATAAATACCTCAAATGGTATGATCATCTCATCTTAACATATCTTATCATATTATACCTGATATCTGCTCTAGCAATCTCTTAATATACATTTATATTTAAAGAGCAATCTAGTCTGATTCTCACGCCGGAGGGTGGTCACAAGGAGGAACCCCCCCCTTCTCAGTGACAAGCTCACGGTGTCTGTTTTGCAGGTTATCAGAAGAACCATCTTTTCTGGGTCTAACCCCTCGTGGGAAACATCTATCTAACCTCCAGGTTACCCGTAATCTGCCCGGGGTCCGGTTAGTGTTTCTTCAAGTGGCCTTTCGACTTCAATAACCAAATCTAAATTACAGGTTGACTATAAATTTATTTTAGTTATCCTCCTAGTCCTATCATATGTACCAAACTTTGAAATAAACAATACATGGTCAATGTACTTATAATAATATATAATTATTTTATAATATATATGATATGAAAATTTATGAATATCAGAAAAGTTCTGTCGAAAAACATATAGGAGAATGAAATAAATAGATCGTATACATTGTTGCCAGACAATTGTTATTATCAGTTTTATTTTAATCATATAACTAATTAAAAATATACTTTTGAATAGGACTGACAAACAGGTCGGGTCAGAACGGGTCACAAGCATGATAGGGTTAAAGTGGGTCGATTAAGAAAATGTTATTTTGGTTCGGGTCGGAATAGATCAGAAAAGTTTTTATTTTATTTTATTTTTTTATTTATTTTGCTCTACATGGAGAGTTTAATCAAATAGTAAAACCAGTATGCTCCTTTAAGAATTGGTCATAGATTTGTTAAATATCTTTTTGCGAATTCATGTTAAATAAATGGCTACTGGTTTGACCTTTTGAAGTCAAACATGAAATAATAATTTTGGGATGTTGAATTTAACTTTTTAAGTGTTGGTTACAACTTGAATGAAAGACTTAAATCAAGAAAAGTGAAAGATTAATTTTGATAAATATTTAAAGTTTATAAGAGTTTGAGTCGGTTTAGTTTATTTAATTAGGAATGAGTTTTGGTTATTTTTGTTTATTTATTTGGTTTCCTAGTTTGAGTCTAATTATGTATCTTGGTGAGCAAGTTAAGGTTTTATTATAATAGATGGTTTAGGTTATTGTACTTTGTGGTCAAGCTTTTCAGTTTTACTATAATAAAGAAAAGAGTCGAACGAGTTGTTTAATATCGTGCTGTCGTGTTTGATTATTGGGGCTTGATTTTCAACAATTAGTACCAGGGCGCATAAGAAGGTTTTCCGTTTGAAAATCAAAGCTTGTGAAGGATTTATCATTCGAAGTTGTGTACAAAGAAAAAGAAAAGTTCATGTTTTCTTTGTAAGTTGCAATTACCAAGAATAAGAAAAGGCGATTAAAGAAAGTTTTTTTTTTTTTTTCAATATATAATCTGTTGATCTTGTATTAGATAAAAAAAGTTGGGAGGTGCTATTGATGATCGAGAAGAGGGGAATAATCAAGAAGGTCTGTGACTTTATTTGGTAGAAGAAAATTATAATAAAGAACCTTAAAAGCCAAAAAGACTATTAATAGAGTCAGAAGAAGAAGATTAAAAAAAGTGTGTTGGTGAAGAAGACAAGTGATCGAGCAAGCAGAAGAGTTAAGCAACCGAGCCAAAGACAAGAGCAGCAAGGAAGAAGATCACCACATGAGAAGACAAATTGCAATAGTGTAGCAATCAAACATAGAAGAAGAGGAAGATAGTCGTATCTGTGCGACAATCAAGAAGAGGAAAGCAGTCGTATGTGTGTGAACGTTTGAGAAGAATTAACGTTAATTTGTGGGATTCATTCATGGAGAGAAAAGCAACGTCAGCCTGTGTGATTCGTTGAAAGAAAAGGAAGAAACGTTAATATGTGTGATTTGTTGAAAGAAGAAGAAGCAGCGTAAATATGTGTGATTCGTTGTGATCGTATCTGTTGAGTGATCAAAGAGGATGATCTGTGTGACATAAATAAGATTTGAAGAAAAGAATGGGTGATGATCCAAACAATGCAGGGAATGGCCTAGTTCGAGAAAACAACAACACCTCGTCTCAAGTACCAAGGTTGACAGCAACGAACTACAACACTTGGACAATTCTAGTGGAGCCAATTTAGGATGCACGAGGGTTTTAGGAGACAATTAAGTCGGTAACCGGTGGAGCCGTTGATGAAAAGAAGAACAAGATTGCGAGGGAGATTCTCTATTAAGCTTTGCTGGAGATTAAACTCCTTCAAGTTGCTAGGAATCGAAGTTCGAAAGACATATGGGAAGCTAACAAGCTTTACGTGTAAGGTTTCTTGGTGCTTACAGAGTCCAAAGGGAACGCTTAGCCAGTTTAAGAAGAGAATTTGAGCAACTCCGAATGAAGGAGACAAATACGATTGAAGAGTTTATGCAAAGTTAGGCGGATTTGTTTCAAGATTTACTAGTCTTGGTTCAAGCTCGAAGATGAAGTGTTAGTGCGAAAGCTGCTAGATTCGATGCCAAAGAAGTATCTTCAGATTGTCGCTTCTATTGAGCAATATTCAGATCTTGACACTATGCCATTCGAAGAAGTAATAGGCAGGTTGAAGGCTTATGAGGAATGAATCAAATAGCAAGATGAGACGGGTGATAACGGACCAAGTAAGTTGTTGCTTACTAAAACTGATGGACAGAAAAGTTCAAAGAAAGAAGAGGACTTGTGAATGTTGTGGATGAGGGAAAAGTGACCATGGACATGGCTGAGGTAGAGGACGTGGCATTGGACGATGTAGAGGTGGTAGGTTGCAATCCAATGAAAACAAAAGGAGAAAGGTATGAGTCGAGGTAAAGCTCATATCAGATGCTATAATTGTCTTGAATATGTTTATTTTGCATATGAGTGCCACGGGCCAAAACCGAAAGAAGAAGTTGCTAATTTGATCGTGAAGATTTGGATCCAACACTATTTTGAAGAGTAACGAGTCCATATCAAGATTAAGGGGGGTGAATGAAGGATTAATCTTGATAAATATTTAAGGTTTAAAGAGTTTGAGTCGGTTTAGTTTATTTAATTCGGAATAAGTTTTGGTTATTTTATTTATTTATTTGATTTCCTAGTTTGAGTCTAATTAGATTTCTTGGTGATCAAGTTAAGGTTTTACTATAAATAGATGGTTCAGGGTTATTGTAGTTTGTGGTCAAGCTTTTCAGTTTATTATAATAAAGAAAAGTGTCTAACGAGTTGTTACATATCGTGTTGTCATATTTGATTACTGGGTTTGATTTCCAACAGAAATTTGATTGCTAAATAAAACCGATTGGTGATAAAAATCAACAGTGAGTAATGAAGGGCAAGAACATGCACCGTTTCACAACTATACATTCGTGCACCATTACTTAGTCTATAAATACAACTTGCAAATTGCAATCCGTTAAAAAGAATCAAACCATAATAAAAAAAAATCAAATCAAGATTCAATAGTTAATGATACCGAGGTCGAAAACCAAGAAATATGAAGGGCAAGTGTTATATAACATGATTCTCTAAAAGGTCTTTTAGTGCACAACAACTAGATATACTAATTCAATATCAAAGGAAAGATCATAAACCACTTTAACTATAAAGACTAATCAAATTGAATACAATTAATAGTCATATCAGTAACCATCTCAACATCCAATTAACATCCAAAAGAATTGATGCTTATCAACAAAAACTCCTTAACACCCGATCTGCAAAATATATCTAAAAAGAAAGATTGTAAGCAAAACAACAAATCATAAACTTTATAATGCAATAATATTCAATATATCACCATGTAAACTTGATAAATATTAGTTGCTACTGTTATAAGCCGGAATCAATGCTTCAACGTCTTCTACAAGTTCTTCCTCCACCTTAATTATGAGTGGATAAAAGAATGTGTTTTTAATGTCTAATACTTCATATTTTAATTGTGTGTCGAACACGAGTACTTTGAGTATTTTTATAATTGCATGTGCTCGGGGCTTAAAGGAAATAATTTGAAGCACTTAGGATGACGAGGAATCAAGTTATGGATAAAAGGAAGCAACCGAGGGGTCAAAATGGCGAACAAGTAACAACAAAAGAGAAAACCAAGAATTTGGTCTAGCCTCCACCGTAGCTTACGGTGCCTCCACAGTAGCTTACAATGGAGGGTGCACACTGATGTCCGTAAAGCAGAGTACAAGGGTCGTAAGATACAGGTCCATCGTAAGCTACAGTGGCATGTCCATAGCTTATGGTGGTGCCTAACTGAAAAAATCGTGATTTGCTATTTTATTCCATATTTAAGTGGCTTTTAACCCTAATTCGATTATCATTCATACCACAGCCGTCTTGGACGATTTTGGAGCAGTTCTTCACCATCTTAACACCTCTCAATCAGTAAATCATCCATGAATTCATCCTTCAAATTGATAATCAAGATATTCAAGATGCATATGCAGGGCTAAACCACTTGTGATCGCTTTAGGTGTAGAAATTGTTGAAATGATTGTTTTTGTGACTTCTATCTATGATTGGATTGAGTTTTGATTTAATCATTCGGTTAATCTAGCTTTACGTTTATTTAAACTGATTAAACAGTTGTTTTTCTGGGATTCCCGTATCTTATCAATCAATTAGTTTGTGTTCATCAACATTTAGGATGAAGTTTTTATCGTCATTGAACTGTTTGCATTTGATCATTAATTTATTTGAGGTCTTATACTAATAAATTGGTAATTAGATAAACCATGTTCAGTTGTGTCAGGTCGTCAGATTAAATTCTATAAATCATCATAGCCAAACTAATGCGTATAGTAATTATTTATCAAAATTAATTAACGAATCATGTCTATGTGGACCATTAGATAGGAGTTACAATTATACAGTTCATTTAATTACCTGAACGGCTGAACATGAAGCGTAGTCACACTTTTCTTATACTGATTTTAAAACTAAAGTAATCGTGTTTTCATAATTAAAATTTTAAAACTGCTTAAAACCGTTCGTCCGCCTAGCATAATTAGTTATTAAGTATTGAACTTGATTTCCACTAATTTCATGTGGATTCAATACCTTATTTTCTCTTGCTAGCAAAGTTATATTGTAACACCCCGGTTTTAAGCAGAATACGTTCGGGTGCAACGTACAGATCACTCATAAGCTCGTAACACTATTAATAGTGACAATATATTTATTATATTCCATAACTTCGTCAGTACACAAATAGTCTAATAATAAGACAAATAACATTAAATCTAAATGAAACAAATATTATTCATTGAAATAATCCTAAGGCAAAACTAGTTTTCTTGTCCTTGCACTTCATCTTATCAACCTGCAGCACGTTGAAAATAATATATTTTGTCAACAACACATGTTGGTGAGTGTTCATAAGTTTTTGCGTATACACATATATATAAAACTTGCGATTCAACAATCTTCATGCAATAAATATTCAAGCGTAAAGTAAATGAAATCAAATAGTGTCGTCCTCCCGTTTATTTAGCCGAAGCCGTTGAAGTCGGGGAAATGAGAACCACCTTACGTAAACAACCGAAGTCGTAACGTTAGACGGCGCGGGTACGTCCCGTCGGACCCTCCCACTATGTGTATGCGTTTGCATAACTTCCACCAATAAAACAATAAACCCGTTGCAAGCAAGTTCACGTATAATCACAAACAATATGCACGAATAATATTAACATGTACGATATAAATGAATCGGTTTGTAAACAAGCGCATAACTAACGAAAGAAAAACTTGTGACGTGCTACACCCCAAAACATTATAAAGCGTTAAAAATGGGGTTATGAAGAACTCACCTTTGAATTTGATAATAAACGAGAAATGAAATCCGAAAGCAACCGAAAATGCGTTTAAAGAACTCGAAGCGATTGAACTTCTCGAACTATAAATAAAAATAAATACGAAAATTTAAAGACTAACTAACAGGATTATACGGGTTGATTGATTATTTAGTTTTAAAGATGATGCGTCATATATTTTATTACGTTTAGGTGTGGATTCTTTAATGTATTTTATGGCATTATTATATTTATCTTTAACAGATTAAAATTTAGTGTTATAACTTAATGTTAATATGAAAGTTACAATAATTACAAGGCATGGATTTTAAATGAGAATTTTATCTTGAACTATGCTAACAAAGTAAGGTTGAAGAATTAAGAATTAACGAAGTATAAACCTAATGAATTTAAAGTTAACGGTTTAAAGTTAGCAAACGAGTTAATATTTAATGGATATGAAAGTTAACAAATATAAGCTAACAAAATAAAGTTCTATAAATTAACGGATTATGGTTTACAAATTATAAGCTATTGGTTTAAAGTTTAGCGAGTTAAGGTTTAACGACTTAAAATTTACTATTTAACGTTTAACGGGTTAAAATTTAATGAATGGAAATATAACTAATTTTTAACGTTTTATGAAAAGCGAAAATTAGGTTTTAGTCGGACATAATAAATCATAATTTACAAAAATTTTATTAAAAATAATTTTAATTTGATTTTTGTATAATTTATTTAATTATTATATTTAATAAGTCGGTTTAAAAAAAACTAGAAGACATGCTAGTCTAACCTGGGTTTCATCAAACCTGGGTCAATATGTTGACAGACAGCTGAACTAACCAGTTGATCTAACATGTTTGCTTGAACAAGTATAGAAAAGAAATATATAAAAAAAAACACTCTTGTTTGTGTTCAACCTTAACAAGCCCTAGATTCTAATCTTATGACTTGTTAATTGATTGATAAAATTAACTTAGGGGTTTCGATTAGTGGGTAAAAAATGAATCAAAACTATATTTTAATTACCTCGAATGGCATCTGGAAGGGGGGTGAACGAGAGACGGCCGGAATAAGAACTTGACGGATTACTTTTGTGATATAAAGTGTATATTATGTTGATTTGAAGTTGTGAACGAGTTTAGATGAATGTTTGGGTCCATTTTATAGTGTCAATTGGAGCGTGTAAGGTTTAATGATTGTAATTGTGAATTGGCCGTTTTCCGGCGAGTTTAACGGCATTAATTGGTGATTATAGGTCGTTATAAATCAATTAATATGTTGATTATTGTTGGACGTCGATGTCTAAATTTCTTATACTAACCAAACGGGTCAAAGAGCGATATAAATATGGCGAGAACTACGTTGGCCGGAGCCGTCGCCGACGCCGGCGACTCACACAGCCGGGAAAACGGGGTCCAACAGGGGAGGGCTGGGTTCCTTTTATTTTAATTATATTATTTGAAAAAGTTACACTTTATGCCCCTCATCTTTCTATTTGTTTTAAAACAGATTTTAAAGTATGTTTTCGATGAAAACCTCAAACTTTGAAATGTTTTACAAATGAGACAAAAATTTAGTATATTGGATAAATTTTGAATCAAACTCGTAAAGTTTGTGGCTAGCTTAAACATATAAGCTCGAAGTTTTGTTAATTGATCGAAATAATAAAATATGTTCGAACGATGATCTTCAATCGTCGGAAATATAATATTAGTAATGAACGAGTAATGAAACTGTATCGAAATGACCAAATGGTCAGTTTAACGAATTTCAAATAAGTAAAGCAATGACGAATAAATACATGCAATGAAAATTAATTAATATTAATACTACAATATATATACAAGCAAAACTGAAAATTCAAAATGGGTCGGGTTTTAGAATTTGAAAAGTAACGAATATTACATATATTATGTTTTTTATTGACATTCGATATCAATCACCTAATCTCGTTTTCGTCTGAGCATGTAAAAAAATGAAAGTTGTATTATTAATAAATATACGAACATAAAATATAGTTGCAAAGATAATGAATGAGCTTTAATACCTTCCAAACCAAACTTTCAATAATGAGGCATAGCAACGCCTCAACGTTTGATGATACTAGTAAAGTTTGATACTTAAAACACCACTAATACTAAAAGATGATTTGGAAGCAACGATAGTAATTGGAATATGCTCAATATATCGCACACCAATATGGTCAATTTTGTAATTTGGATACCATCCTTGATTATCCTTCCAATACCGTAATATACCAAGTTTTTTAGGTTCCTCTGATACAATTTTAATTGAGACTTTTCACTATTAACATTTCTAAATTGGCTTTAAAATTACTCAAATCCATCCAGCATATTGTTACCAACATTTGAACTCTCAGGTATTGAAGAATCATGCATCATCTTTAATTGAACTAGAGGGCGGGTTGCGCCAGTTACACAGTTTAAGCACACATAAAACTAGTACATTATAATAACTTTACCACCACATCACCTTACTTTTTTATTGTTTGATTTAATAGGAAATCTATAAATACAAAAATCTATTTCTAGTTAAAATTAAAAGAAAGAAAAAACCAAAAAAAAAACAAAAAAAATAAAACCCAGCTAAAAAAGCATTCTCGAACTCAAGACCTACAAATTGCAGCAACACAGCACTGCCACCACGGTAGCTTCCATTTTTGTTACCTTCATTACTTTCAAATAATAAATACTTTAATAGATTTCGAAATATTAAGAAAAAAAAATGAAAGTTAATGGCTGACACATGACAACCACTGATTGGACATCCACTAAAGTTACTTTAGCCTTAGTTTCTCTTTATAAATAGCATAATATCATAATCCTTATATAGTTTATGCATGCCATCAACAATACTCTTCCATTTCATTTCTTGGTATTTAAATGTCGTTTGGAGCACTGTCTCAAGATAAGTTTTACATCAATCAACTTATATCCTTCTTCGATCAAAAGACATAAAACATCAGTTTGAAATTGGGAAAAATCTTAACGATGGAGTTAAGTTTTTTTAACGGAGGTCCAATGAGAAAATTACGGCCAAAGGTGACATTGGTGATAACAAGTTTTTGAAGTGAAATTATTATTGACCAATTGCAAAAGTGTAAGATTTTTAAAATCCAACTTGCCATTTAAAATGGCAATAACTAGGACGTTTTTTAAAAAAAATAATAATTACGTTTTAACTGAATCTTTATCTTTAGTTAAGCCTAATGCATTTTCTTCCTTCAAATACAATATTATAATCTGGTTCATACGGCTGCAAGATTCAACCCAGCAATAGTTGCTACAAAGATAATTCAATAATAATCAAATAGTTAAAACATGTAGAGAAAACAAAAAGTATTATGAATCCACCGACGCTTTTTTTGGATGATAACGTTTTCAAAGATGAATCCACCGACGCTTTTTGATGACCATTTCTTTCAAAGCAATAATACATGTTTGTCTCCTTAAATAGTACATTTGAACAGTAGTTTTTGTATTATAAATAGAATGATTTGAACGAAGGTTTATATCCAGTAAAATTCTCATATTCTCATATTTCCTTGTTTCTTGAAGTTCATATATTATAAGCTTGTTAAAGTTTGGGCTAATATTATAACACGTTATCAGCACGAGCCGCTTATATCCTAATCAAGAAAGGTAATAGACACAAAGCAACAAAATGTCAAATATAGCAAAACTCGAATTCCCAGCACTCAACATTTCTGGAGAAAATTATATGTCTTGGACAGCAAATGTCAAAAGACATTTAAAATCTATGGATGTGTTAGACGCAATCCAATAATACAATGATTGCTCTGACCAGGATAAAGCAAGAGCTGATGTTTTCATCCATAAACATATTGATGAATTGCTACAGCATGAGTATTTTAATTATGATAACCCATATATGATATGGGAAGATTTGAAAAGCAGATTCGGTCATCTAAATGAAGTTTTACTTCCTACTTCTAGAGATGAATGGAACAGTCTTAGATTCCAAGATTTTAAGAGGGTAAATGATTACACCTCTGCTTTATACCGAATTTGTTCAAAGCTAGAATTTTGTGGGTATCCCGTAACAGAGGAAGAAAAGTTAGAGAAAACTTTCTCCACGTTTCATGCATCAAATATAAACTTGCAAACACATTATCGTTTGCAGAATTTTAAGAGATACTCTGATCTAAATGCATTACTCCTTGTAGCCGAGAAAAATAATGAATTATTGATGAAAAATCATCAATCTCGTCCCACGGGTTCATTAGCAATAACAGAAGCACATGTTGCTCACAAAAGTTCTCATAAAAATTCTGATCATAAATGGGAACAAAGTCGAGGACGAGGCCGTGGACGTGGAAGTGGTCATTTTGACAAAAGGCATTTTAATGATCGTAAGCATCCATTCAAATTGAACAATAACTCTTACGGTCGTGGTCGTGGCCGTGGTTGTGGTCGTAACCAGAGAGCCAATAATTATCATGTCCCACACAATACCAATTCCAACCACCAAAATAAATGGAATGAAGCTGGTAGGTCCGAAAACAATGGCACTTCATGTTTTAGATGTGGAAGTACAAACCATTGGGCAAAGGCTTGTCGCACAGCTCCACATCTGTGTGAACTGTACCAAGCCTCTCTAAAAGGAAAAGAGAAAGAAGTGAACCATGTTGATAACTTTAATAATATCAATGCTGAGCTGAGCGTTGAAGACTTTGGGATGAAACTTTGAAACAAAGTTGCTTGACTACTATAATTAGATGCAATTATTAAGTGTGTTCTCATTATCTTTAATTATGTAGTTTCTCTTCCATGTACTACTTGTGTTTCAATTAAAGTTCTTATTAAAATATCATATGTCTTAGTTATACACTTATTTTTTTCTCTTAATATTTTTCAAGATTTAAAATGAAAATCACCGGAGCACAAGATCAAACAAATGAAGAAGATATATGTATAGCGGATAGTGGAGCCACGCATACTATACTTAGATCTAAAAAATATTTTTATGAACTGAAACCAACAAAAGGGATCATCAATACAATATCAGGTCCTACAAACTTGATAGAAGGAGTGGGAAAAACTAATTTAGCATTACCAAATGGTACAAAGCTCAAAATAGAAAATGCTTTATTTTCCCCAAAATCGACAAGAAATTTGTTGAGTTTCAGAAACATATATCATAATGGATATGATACTCAGTCAAGGACTGTTAGTAATGAAAAATATTTGCATATCATAAGCAAAGATCAAATATTGGAAAAATTGCCAATGCTCCATTCTGGTTTGCATTATACATATATAAATGTGCCTCAAGCACATATGGCAGTCAAAGAAAATTGTTGCGATTCTGGTATCATAAACTTATGGCATGACAGATTAGGCCATCCAGGATCCACAATGATGAAAAGGATCATTGAAAATACACATGGGCATCCACTGAAAGGTCAAAAGATCCACAAAATAGATAAAATGCCTCAATGTACATCTTGTTCTCTTGGAAAATTAATTACAAGGCCTTCGCCATTAAAAGTCGATAAAGAAACACCAATGTTTCTTGAAAGAATTCAAGGTGACATATGTGGACCAATTCATCCACTATGTGGACCATTTAGATACTTCATGGTCTTAATAGACGCATCTAGCAGATGGTCTAATATCTCTTTATTATCGACTCGTAATGTTGCTTTTGCAAAATTTCTTGCTCAAATTATCAAATTACGTGCACATTTTCCGGATTATACCATTAAAAGAGTAAGGCTTGATAATGCGGGAGAATTTACATCACATGCTTTTGATGATTATTGCATGTCTGTGGGGATTGTTGTAGAACACCCTGTTGCTCATGTACACACACAAAATGGCTTAGCCGAGTCGTTGATCAAACGCCTACAGCTAATAGCTAGACCATTAATAATGAGGACAAAACTCCCTGTTTCTATTTGGGGTCATGCAATTATGCATGCTGGATCATTAATCCGCGTAAGACCAAGTGCAAATCATAAATACTCTCCCACACAACTTGTTTCTGGAAATGAGCCAAATATCTCTCATCTTAGAATTTTTGGTTGTGCTGTGTATGTTCCTATTGCACCACCACAACGCACAAAAATGGGTCCCCAAAGAAGGTTGGGAATATATGTTGGATATGAAACATCTTCCATCATAAGATACCTTGAACCTTTAACAGGTGATGTATTTACAGCACGTTTTGCTGATTGTCATTTTAACGAGACAATGTTCCCAGCATTAGGGGGAGAAATGAAAAAGCAAGAAAGAGATATATCATGGTGTGTACCATCATTGTTACACCTAGACCCAAGATCAAAACAAAGTGAGACAGAGGTTCAAAAAATAATACATCTACAAGAAATTGCAAATCAGTTACCTGATGCATTTACTGATATAAACAGGGTCACTAAATCTCATATACCAGCTGCTAATGCTCCAGCTCGAGTTGAGATTCCAAGCAAGCAAAACCATAATAATGCACCTCATGAATCTCAAAAACGTTTAAAACGTGGAAGGCCAATCGGTTCAAAGGATAAAAATCCTCGAAAAAGAAAGGGTTCTGAGAAGGATACTGACCCTAAGGAAGGAATGATTGACAAAACCTTCCCTCATGAAAGAATAAATGATATAACATTTCCTCATGAAGAAATAAATGATTCCAATAAAGAATTGTCAATAAACTATGGTAAATCACATATAATGTGGGATCGAGATGAAATGGAAAATATTGATGATATATTTTCTTATTCTGTGGCAAGCGATATCATGGAAGAAAATGATGACCCTGAACCAAAATCTGTAGATGATTGTAAAAATCGACAAGATTGGAACAAATGGAAAGATGCTATGCAAGCTGAATTAAAATCACTAAACAATCGAAAGGTTTTTGGACCTATTGTCATTACACCAAAGTCAATGAAACCTGTAGGATATAAATGGGTTTTTGTGAGAAAACGAAATGAGAAAAATGAAGTTACAAGATATAAAGCAAGACTTGTAGCTCAAGGTTTTTCTCAGAGGCCAGGAATTGACTATGAAGAAACGTATTCTCCTGTCATGGATGCTATTACGTTTAGATATTTAATCAGCTTAGCAGTCTCTAAAAATTTAGAGATGCGCCTTATGGATGTTGTCACAGCTTACTTGTATGGATCACTAGACAGTGACATCTATATGAAAATTCCCGAAGGATTTAAACTCCCTGATGCAATAAGCTCAAAGCCTAAGGAAATGTATTCCATCAAATTACAAAGATCCTTGTATGGACTGAAACAATCTGGAAGGATGTGGTACAATCGTTTGAGTGATTATTTGATAAGCAAAGGATACACAAATAATCTTATTTGTCCATGTGTCTTCATCAAGAAGACAACATCAGGATATGTGATCATAGCTGTGTATGTTGACGATCTAAATTTAATTGGGACACAAAAAGAAATTAATGAAGCAATTGCTCTTTTAAAGAAAGAATTCGAAATGAAAGATCTTGGAAAAACCAAATATTGTCTTGGTTTACAAATTGAGCATATGCATAATGGGATACTTGTGCATCAGTCAACTTATACTGAGAAACTCTTAAAACGTTTCAATATGGACAAAGCAAATCCTTTAAGCACACCGATGGTTGTTAGATCACTCAATGTTGACAATGATCCATTTCGTCCTTGCGAAGATAATGAAGAGATTCTTGGTCCCGAAGTACCATACCTCAGTGCAATTGGAGCACTTATGTATCTTACTAACTGTACAAGACCTGACATTTCTTTTGCAGTTAACTTATTAGCAAGATTCAGTTCATCCCCTACTAAAAGACATTGGAATGGCATTAAACATATTTTTCGGTATCTAAAAGGAACTGATGATTTAGGTTTATTTTATCCTAACAATTCAAAAGAAGGGTTAGTTGGTTATGCAGATGCAGGTTATTTATCTGATCCCCATAAAGCAAAATCTCAAACTGGATACATATTTAAGAATGGAGGAACTGCGATTTCATGGCGTTCTTAGAAACAAACACTCATTGCAACATCTTCAAATCATGCTGAAGTCATTGCATTGCATGAAGCTTCAAGAGAATGTGTATGGTTAAGATCTATGTCACGACACATATTGATTTCTTGTGGACTAGAGAAAGATCGAATTCCAACTCCTATCTATGAAGATAATGCAGCTTGTGTCTCGCAAATGAAGGAAGGGTATATCAAAAGTGACAGAACAAAGCATATACCACCAAGATACTTTGAGTATACTCGAGACCTTATTAAAGACAATCAGGTTGAAATGAGATATGTCCAGTCCAGCAACAACTCAGCTGATCTTTTCACAAAAGCACTTCCCACAGCAACATTCAGGAAACATGTTCATGATATTGGCATGCGCCATGTACGAACAATGTAACGACCTGCAATTTGAGGGGGAGCTATATACTGCACTCTTTTTCCCTTAGCTAAAGTTTTTTCCCATTGGGTTTTCCTTTAGCAAGGTTTTTAATGAGGCAGTACTTCAAGACCCCGAAGTTTTGAAAAGGTGTCATCCAAGGGGGAGTATTATGAATCCACCGACGCTTTTTTTGGATGACCACTTTTTCAAAGATGAATCCACCGACGCTTTTTGATGACCATTTCTTTCAAAGCAATAATACATGTTTATCTCCTTAAATAGTACCTTTGAACAGTAGTTTTTGTATTATAAATAGAATGATTTGAACGAAGGTTTATATCCAGTAAAATTCTCATATTCTCATATTTCCTTGTTTCTTGAAGTTCTTATATTATAAGCTTGTTAAAGTTTGGGCTAATATTATAACAAAAAGGAAAATTTGTGAATAATATATCATACAAAAATGTTGAAAATGGGACTGTTCTACATGTGTTGGTGTACAGATTTTTCGGCTTTGAAATAATTCCGTATTTATTATTAGTGGGTAGCCGACAGTATTGAACATGATGAGAATATCCACAGACCACAGCTTTGTCAATTTAAAATAATGAAGTAGACAAAGTTTGCATAAGAATATTTTATTTCTTTGTTTCTTGTTTTTACGCTATTTAAAAACAATGAACGATCAGCCGTATTTAAAATGATTTATGTAATAACACAATATTTTTTTTCAATTATTTGGTTAAAAGTAATGTTTTTAGATAAATTTTGAAAGAAAAAATATGCAACTGTCAGTTTTCATTCGAAGGTCTCTTAATCTTTACGGAATTTACTTTTTCTTGCACTGTTTGCGAATAAAATCATGTTGGCCACTCTATCGAAAAGTGATAAGAAAATTGTACACAAATGATATAACTGTAGGCACAAATTCGATTTATACACAGGCAATTTTAACATGTTTGGTCCATATATTTCTATTATATGAACTACTGATTTTAGAACCCGAGTAATACACTTGAATTTTTAAATTTTAAAACTAATAAGATGAATTATTTTGAAAGAAAGAAACAACATTAATTAAAGGTAAAAGTTAAATCTAAGAAAATTGGAAATAAATAATCCCGTCTTTTGTGTATTGGCCGATAATAATCTCACATTTAAAAATCACTAGCAATGGTCTCACCTTTTAACTATTTTTGTCTCACTGGTCCTCCGTTAAAAAAATATTTAATCATTATGTTTTTTCCTTAGTTTCAAACCGATATTTTAGGGCTTTTGATCGGAAGAACGATACGAGCCGACCGATGTAAAACTTATCTCGAAATGGTGATCCAAACGACGAAACAATGTTTCAATTCGGGTGCTTGAATTTCCAATTAACAAAAATCAAGTCATTTGAAACACCGTTTCGAAATAAGTTTTACATAGGTCGACTCATATCGTTTTTCCAATCAAAAGCCCTAAAATATCGATTTGAAACTAGGGAAAAAACATAACGACGTTAAGTATTTTTTAACAGAGGACCAGTGAGACAAAAATAGTTAAAATGTGGGACCATTGCTAGTGATTTTTAAAGATAGGATTATTATCGGTCAATACACAAAATATGGGATTATTTATTTCCAATTTTCCTTAAACCTAATATATAGATAAGAAGTTTAAAATATAAAATTTACAAATTCGAGAAAAATCTCTTACATGAAATTTTTGTGTAACTTATTTGTGGAGATGAACAAATGAATATGGATTATGTTAAATAGATGCATGGATATAATGTATTCGGGTTAAGCATTTGCATTGAATCATAGATGAAATTATTTATTGAAGTGAACTAATATTGATTGGTGGATAATTTTAGTATGAACTCAAATTTCAAGCATGATTTATAAATTTATTTTGATTGATTTACAAATTTAATTTAAGCAAGTCTACAAAATCGTTCACCACCTATTTAACGACAACAAATCAAAATTTTTTTCTTTAATAAATTAGTTCCAGTATTAAGTTACAAATCTTTCCTCGTTTAAAATGATCTTGGAATTACCTAGTGATTATCGAAAATTTTGTTGTCTTTTTTATTTAGATGAGTTTCATTATTTTTTTTTTACTTAGACGAAAATGTAAATTTATTGACAAGAAAAAAATTAATAGGTTTCAAAAAATATCCTGCTTTTGATATAAATTTAAGCTCATATTAAAACAAACATTAGAATTTTTTCTATAATAAAGTATTTTTATATTTGTAAACAGAATGCAAATATAAAACAAACGAAGAATATAAACTTTTTTCTTGTTTATGGATATTTCTACTCGGTTAATTATTCTGATTACTTTATATATACGTATAACTAAAAGCAATAGACAAAGTTTTTATTAATTTAATTAAGTTTTGTGTTTGACCATTAGTAGTAGTTCCCAAATATTGTTTTAATCAATTGGTGTATGATATGTAAAATTTTAAAACCCTGTATATTCGGTTTTGTCTTTTAATTGTTTCTTAAAATAAATAACAATCTTAAATTATTAAACATTAATATCATTACTATAAATATTTAGAATTAAGGAGATTGAAGATTAGAATTTAGGAGGGAAAAAATAATCAAGAATCAATATGGGACTGACATGTGGCAACCAGTATTTTCTTTTATTAGTATAGGTAGATTAGGATCGGTGCCAAATCCAGAAAATTTTCGTGCAGGGGTTGGAAAACTTTTGGGTCAGTACTCAGTTGCTTATCGCTATACAAATTTTCTTCGATCTGGTCCGGTTTTACGAGTCGGGTCAAATTGGTATATAATTTCTTTTTCGATCCACTTTGGTCGTTTAAGTCGGGTTAAATCAGGCTGGGTCATATGAAAAAAAGATAATCACATAACATATCATATTACCATATAACCAAAAAACATACATGATACATCATTAGTTATGAATAATTAAAATACAATATATTTATAGTTGTTTTCTACGAGTTTTTATTTTTTTGGTATCTAATCACAACATCATTTGTTCGATATTCATATATTAAAAAAAATATAAAAACAAAACAAATGCTTATTAAAAGTTAAAAAGTTAATTAATCATATACAAAATAAATGGGTAAGTAATTTTGGACAAAAAAACATACTGACTTTTATTATATATTAGGTTATAAGTAAACTAATTAACTCATAAATAACTAAATGTTTTGTTGACATTATCTTTATTTTCACATGTCATATAAAAGGGGAAAGTGAATACGGTACTGTTTAGCCGTGTAACCTTACACGCAAAACCAATCAAAAATATGTAGTTTTGATTAAACCCACCTCATCAATTTAAAATCCTTTCCATTCTTGTAAAAATATTAATTTACTAATCTTTTGAATAACGCTTAGCTGTACCTACTCCCTAAATTCCGCCAAAGAACAAAACTTTAAGTTTTTGGCCTTTTCGATCAGTGGCAGTGGCTTGCAATTTCTTAAATTATTTTATATTTTCTCGTTTGAATTTTAATTCAGTACTAATATCAATTATTGTAATTTCTTACATAAGTGGCTTGAGAATTCTTGGATTGAAATACCTGCAAAACCTTTTACTATGTAAAACCATAATAATCATAATAGTCAAATCGTAAGGAGGCTTTGGAATTTTTGGGATAAAATCTCTTTAGGCAAACATCTTGAACAAGAGTTGACATGGAATTATTGTAAAAAATGGAAAGATTTTAAAATAGATGAGGAGATTTAATCAAAACTACGTAGTTTTAATTGGTTTCACGTGTAAGGTTGCACGGCTAACAGCACCGTATTCACTTTTCCCATTAAATTTTGGTAAAATTATGGGTTGTGAAATAGAGTTAATAAAGGTCTATTACATCCTTAAAATGTTAAATTAGGTCATTTTCATTCCTTTCTTCTTTAACTGTAATATGAGAATACTTTTTTGCACCTGCTGCCGGAAAATATGGTTGGTTTACTCTTTTTTTCATCTCAAGTTCTCGCTGTTGGTGGTCGTTCTCAAATCCATAGGGGTCGTGTCAAAATTTCATAGGGGTCGACTGGAATTTTAACATATATAAACCACTAAAAAAAATTTTCTCACATGGGTCGGCCGACCCCCTACCACTAAGGTAGCTACGCCACCGATTAGGATTGAGTTGTTCTACAAATGTCAACAAAAATAAGTGACATGTGTTAAGTTGAGACTAAAGGAAAAGAGGTATAAAAGTAACAGTACGCATTTTCTCTCTCCATATGCAAGTCATATGTTAATTCCTTCATCATTTTAAACGACTATAACTTTTTCATATGATATTAAAAAAAATCACTATAATAGCAAACGCTTTTTTTCTTTAATATGAGTATGATTTTGTTATATAAAAATTAAAACAAAATTTACGTCACTGTGTCTTTTTGCTTACCATTGTGTCTTTTTTTCGTCATTACGTTTTTTTTAAATACTAATAACACCATTGTGTAATAATAATATGTATATATAATGAAAAATACCAACAAATTATCTAATACATAAAACACAATGATGAATACATGTTACACAATAATGAATACATTTAACACAATGACCTGCAACGTATGGCACAATGGTGAATGCATATAACACAATGACCTGAAACGTAAAACACAATGGAAATTACATATTACACAATGACTTGAACGTAATGCGCAATGAACATGATACTATTTTTCTCAAATTAAGTGAATGTCACATGTCAATTCCGAACAAAAGATAATGAACGTATTATACAATGACTAAAACACAATGATAAGTAGGAAGACAAATGTTGAGCACAAAGACACAATGATGAATAAAAAGACACAATTACGTAATCTTTGTTTTAATTTTTATCTTTAATATGAATATCAATTAAAAAACACAATGACCAAAATTTATAATACAATGCATAGAAAAAACTCAATTAAAAAACACAATAAACAACCAATAACTCAATATAAAAAACCCCCATAATTTTTTTTATTTTTATATAACAACTAGTTTTATTCTCACGTGTTATACGGGTTGATTTTGGTTTTGTTTTTTTTTTAAATATTTCTGGCTGTAAATTTCAAATGACCAAGAGTTCATAAATTTAAATTATAATAATATCATATTAACCAGCACTTAACACACAACACACAAAAATCATGAATTGATGATAATGGACAATGAAAGCATGAATTAATTAAACCAATCGAATAGAGAGTGTTACAAAGAAGCAGATGCTATACATTAAGGATGCCTATCCCATACCTTCCTAACTTCTTGAATCTTTTCACAAATGTAGCCGTCACTTAATAACACAATGGAGAAGATACTAATGAAACTCCAATCATGTTTAGCTCATGAACATCTTCTACATATTTTTCATACTCTTTGATATCTTTAACTAAATAATTCATATTACACTGTTACAATAATATTTCATTGTTTAAATAATAAAGTTACATCATTGAAAAGCTTTTTAAGTCTACAACAAATATGAAATTTGAGTGTATTTCACTTAAACTAAGAATCCTTTTGTTGAGTTTCAACAGAGGAACACATCCTCTGCTTTGCCAGGTGGATATTTATTACAGATTACAATTTAACAAACAACATAGTATTTGTTGATCTATAGATATTATCAAAATATCACAAATCTACTCGGGTATTAATTTAATTTTTTATTTTCTACTCACTTATATTTATTTTCTTTTTCTTTACATCAGAGAGATTATATAAAAATTGCCTACACCAAATTGTGTATTCAAGTGCTTAAGTTTGATCTTGTACTTTTTGATTTTAAACATACGAATAACATTATTTTAAATTTAAAATCATACTAAACCACATTGTTTAATATTACTATCTACTCGTTTTGAATACTGCATATTATTATTGTTATACTTATATATATACCTAGATATCTAAACCAAGTATAATAACAGAACCTATTACCTTAAGTTACAAGAGGCTTGTACTCGCAACATGGAACCTTTATAAGCAAAACGAAAAACTCCAATCTACAAAGTCAAGTGGTTTAGAAATAAAATAGAATATTAAATACTCATGTTCTGCATTAACAACAAAATTAAGCTCAGATCACAAATTGCAAAGGACAAAACACACAGATCACTACAATCTATTAAATTTCGTTGCCATTTAGTACATAAAAATAAGCAGCTCGCTGATGCATTTTCATACAACATTATATATATGAAAACAACATCAACTACAACTTCTCTAACCACTTGTAGCTTGCAATCAATTATTATGATCTTTGTATATATCCAAGCTACACAAAGAACTTAACATGCAAAGCATACCTATGGATGGCTGATGCCGCACATTGCGGAGGTTAGGGATTTGGCTTGTTTTAGTGCACC
This sequence comes from Bidens hawaiensis, assembly GCF_021521415.1. Lineage (NCBI taxonomy): Eukaryota > Viridiplantae > Streptophyta > Magnoliopsida > Asterales > Asteraceae > Bidens > Bidens hawaiensis. Next base: position 95,324 of record NW_027505260.1, on the reverse strand, counting down.
CACTATAGCCAATGAAAATAAAACCCTAAAAAATAAAAAGAGCCGTTTTACATGTCACACAACCTACCCATCTCGTGTAGTCATCAAATACATGTTCACTTGACCATAAATCTTTTGACACAACTCCTGAAACACGTTAAATGCACAATAAATTGAGTATCTAAACACATGAAAACGAAACCCTACCTATTTAAAGATACTCATATTCAATGAAAATTAAGCATCCTCAATGCATCGATATCAAAAGCATTACGTACTATCACTTACATGAACCTCGGCTTCTTATCCTCGCTATGGGCCCCTTAAAACCGGACGTGAACAAAAAGGTGTAAACTGACATAAGGAGGAAAAAAACATATGTTGTTTAATTAACAAAGTTAAAACTAACAACCGTTTAAACTGATTTTTTTAGAATTGCCCAAAATACCCTTGATGCAAATTAAACCTAATATGTAATTTTGACTATTTAAAAATCCAAAAAAACTGAATTTACTCCTGATCCCCAACTCGTTACCTGAAACACACTTATTATTATGCTACTTGTGCATTAGAAATATGATAAGAGTCATAGAACTGGACGCGAACAACAATTGACTTACCCGGAAACCGGCACAAGGAAAATGAAACCCACTTTGTTGCCCACAAAAGACTAAAACTGTCAACTAATCACACCTGTAGTTAAAATTGAATACAATTTACCTTTTTACTGCCCATGTCTACTGTGAATCTAGAACCAATATAGTAGTAATCAAATACAATATTTCAACATTCATGCTGATCACTATCAAACTTTATTAATGGCAATCCCCCAAAAAAATCACAACTTTATGTTGATACTGTATCTATTATCTTAAGTAAGTAAATTGATGTATATATTTTTAATAAATATTCCTCAAACACACTAATAAAGCATTTAATAAAATAATTAAGTGCAAACAAAAAGGAAATACTCAGTACATCCAAGCAGAGTACAATACAAACTTTAGGGAGGAAGATATGTTGATTACAAAGAAAACGACTTGCCTGATACTCTAGAGAGCCATAATCGCAAGACAATCAAGTAGATAAAGTCCTACACAAACAAAGCAATTAGTATAATCAATTAGCCGAAAGCATAAACAATCTTGAGGAGTACTATTGTAACATCTCGGATTTTTCGTATTTGTATTCGTTTATGTTTAAACCGATTCGGGAATGTAATTCGGATTTTTTGAACTATTTAAAACTTGTATTTATTGTTATTTAACTTGGTTCAACTTGGTTTATAATTTTATAACTTTCAACCATGTCAAATATGCCTTAACAACTCTCAAAATTGCTTAAAACGGCTAAAAATCGCGTTTATGGAAGTACATAAACTAATTTTGCCAAATCTTTCATATTTTCAACTAAATTAACTAAACTTAAGCTCCAAGTTATGTTAGTTAATGTTTTAAAATAGCCCAAATCATTTTCTTGATGCTTAAGACATGATATTTAAGATATTAGACATGATTTTTTCATTTATTGATTATTTTGTTTCCTTAACGGGCTCGTTAACAAAACAAACGAATTTATGAACTTTATTATTTAAACTAACATAACCTAAAACCCTAAAATAATCTGGAAACTCAGCCCCCAACTCTAAAAAAATCGTTCATAATGTTTTATGGTGTTTTCTTTAAGAACTTCTATCTTCCGGTTTGACTTTCAAGCTTCAAAACCCTTTGACTAGTCTTTTACCATCTCTCCTTTATGATTTCGGATAAGTTGTCTTCATGAAAAATGTTAGTTTCTTATTTAACTAACAAAATACTTTAATCAATTTTACTGATTGATGGGGTTTTGTCGGTCAATTGCTCTCCGGCCCGTTTTAGGGCATAATAGTTAAAATACTTGATTATCCGATTTCTCTATCTTCTATTGGAATTAGCTTTCGGGCCATAATACTTTTAGTTTTATCTCGAGATTTTGAGCGTACTGACCAAAACCCGACTTCCGACTAGCTGTTCGGATTTTGGTCAGTACTAGCTCGCTTATTTACTGAAAATCTCATAACCGGAGTTCTAGATATCCGTTTGGATTGATTCCAACGGCTATGTTCTCAGTTTTGACTATATTTTATTTTGTATAAGTCTCAGATCTGTTTAGATCATAAAACTTGTCACATTAACTTTGCTCGTTTATTCTATCTTTCGGTTTATTCGTTTAATCGTCAAGGTGAGAAGTCATTCCCCCCTTTTTTTACCGCTTTTAAATATTTTGGGGACACTTGCCTACTTATTAATATTTACATATTATATATTATTCTCACTAGCAAATTGTGAGTGTTGTGTGTTATCAATTAAATGCTAATTGCTTAATTGTTTAATTATTTACTTTATCGCATTCGTAGAGGTCCATCATAATCACATTAAAGTATGATACGCCGTCCTAGTAGCCAAAGCCCGATTCGCAAGGTAATGGTCAACCGACACCTTTATTTGCAATTGTTTTGTCATAGTAGCCATAGCCGTGTTCGAGAGGCATGGTCATTTGACACCTTTTATTTGCTCATGGTTTGATTGATTTATACTCATAATAATATTTTGGCTTATTTTACTATACATTATTAAGGTGAATTTTCTCACTCGGCCTTGTGTGGACAAATCTATATTATTTTATACGTATTTGCAGGTTATCATTTGGTTGAAGCTAAGATGAAAAAACACTTAGAGAGACCTTAGCTAATGAAATAAAAGAATAGTTGTGTACTATTTTGGTAATTTGTTAAAATTTGTGTACGTGATTGAAATATTGTAATAAATAAAGATATATTGTCATATTTAAATTGTATGGTAGTATCTTGTAAGCTGTGAACCAATGGTTCGTGCCCTAACATTTCCGCCTTAGGTTAGGTGTGAGAACTGTATTCAAACTGTGGATGCTTCTGGAAATCAAATCAGATCACCCTGTGGATGCTTCTAGCAAAAGATAGGGGTGTAGGTTGATCGATTAACAATCGGTGAATCGATTTGTGGAAACCATCATCGACATATACTGCTTCTATGGGATGAATTGCCGCTATGTGGATATTAGGGTTTACAAAAGGGGACGATGGTTTCCAGGTGGGTGTTATGACCCGTTCATTATCTGGGTTTAGATATACGGGTTAAATCATTGAGAAATCACCATTGAGAAATCAAGCAATTTGGTGGTTTGAGAGGGGGTGGGGAGCGACGTGAGAGCGACACGTAAGATTTTATGGTTGACAACTATATAGTTAGTTATGTATGATATTCATATTAAAGATAAAAACGCTTGTTATTATGGTGAATTTTTTTTTTAAATGTCATATGAAAAAGTTATTGGCGTTTTAAAAATGACGGGGAATTAACATGTCCCTTGCATGTGGAGAGGGAAAATTATCATAAGTGGGTTATTACCTTAATGCACTTCTCATAAATTTTTAATCTTAAATTAATCTTCACCGTTCAAATCTAAGATCAATGAATTAGGTTGTTTATCACTCTTCTTATTTTTGTTTTACTTCGTATTTCAACCTTATACTGAGCAATTAATTTGTTAGATACAAGTTATGGGTCAGGTTAAAATATAAAGTACGATATTTATAGAAAGGATAATAAGTAAACTTATCCATTAATTTGGATTTGAATGGTTGAGATTGATTTGGGGGAAAATTAAGAATAAAATAAGAAGAATGACATAAAATAAATAACACATAATTATTGACTTTCTTTCTTTACAAGCAACTCAAATTTCAAATACCATATCTTTTTAAAACGGCCATAACTTTTTTTATATTACATCTTTAATGAAAAAAAAAATCACAATAATAACACGCGTTTTTTAATTATTAATATGAGTATCATATTGCTATATATAAAAAAAATAAAATTAGTGGGTTTTCTGTACATTGTGTTGCATGTTGCGGTTATTGTGTTTAAATTGTGCTTTATAAAATTGTGTGTCGTGTTTTTTCATTGTGTTTGAACAAATTTTGCCTTTTTTTGTGTTTTTCTATTTTGTTTTTTTACTTTGTACTTGTCCAATATGTTTTACAAATTATATTTCTTCATTGTGTTTTTTAATTATCATTGTGTTTTAACTGTCGTATGTAAAAAGTCTATACGTAACAAATTACAAACTGATCTTTATGTACCCAAAAGCAAATTCATCCATATATGAAAAGTTAAAAAGGAACAAGAATACAACACCACAAGAAAAAGCTCTCATGTCGGCGTATGGATGTATAGTCTCCCAAGAAAAAGCTCTCACGTCGGAATGGCGAGGCGACACTAGACGGCCGAGGTTGGATGGTGGTATTTATTGAAAATTCCTCCTGGCTCGTTTTTCCAGTGGGTGTCGAAACCGGTTATGGCTGTGGTGGTGGGCTGGTGACGGTGGATGGTTGAGTGGTGGAGGTGGATGGTGACGTGGTTTTGAGATATAAGAGATGAGTTTTTTGAAAATGTATGTATTGGAATAAATTACCCTTCTTCCTATCCTCCTTACAAATTTGATACTTCCTATTTGAATTTAACTCTACAAGTTATATTACAAACTGTTGAATCTGTAATCTATTTTAACAATTTATACTTCAGTTTTTTGTACTGTGTTTTTATATTTCATTTTCGGTTCTTTCTTTCTTTAATCTAGAAATATAACAAAGAGTAAAAAATCGGTTCTTTCTTTTTAAAACTACGTATATGGTTCAACTGCTTACATGCCGTAACACCTTTGGTTCTTCAAAGTTTATATCTTACATAAAAGGAAATACAAGTGATGCGTTGCAACATGAAATTAGAATGTACAGTTTTAATAACATGCCCGTATCCTTGGAGCTCTCCTATGCATGGTTGTGAAATTAGTTGCTATGATTCCTCAAATATTATGTCAATAATAAATAACTATTTAGACTAAATATATCCTTTTGAAAAGTATTGAATAAATCATAAATGCTAACTCTTATGTTAAATCTTGAATGATGAATATAGTTAATTAAAAATTATCACAAAGTGTGTACCTTATTTATGCAAATTGTAAAGACAATAATGGTGGTGTGCATGTGATCATTTAGGCATTTACTCTTTCTTCAAATAAAATTATGCTTGTATATATGAAACGAATTATGATGATAACATAGAATATATATATAATTATTTTTCAACTTTTACACAAAATCATTTCAATTTTACAGAAATAACGTGTAATTTGTTAAAGAGTTCAGCGGGTCACACATAATAACTTATTGTTAGCGAAGAATCATAATTTGATTTTAGTGGGATCGGTCTTGTCAGTCGAAAGAGAGTTGCGATGCAGGCCCGCTTAACTGTCTTTTTATTGTAATTGAATATTTTTTTACTATTTTTTCCTAAAATTTGTTGAACTTTCATATTAACACCGCATGTTTAGCCGGTTTTGGCCATTTTATTTTTTAGGTGAGTAAAATATTTTAAATGTGAGTTTTGGTGCAATTATATTCAACAAAAGTTCTTTACATTATCTTTAAAAGCATAATTTAAAATTCCTTAATGAAAGGTTTAACAGTATATTTGTTAGATAAGAAATGCGTCATTAAAGCACTCAAATGTCGTTGTCCATGTCAACCAAATCTATATAATTAAGTTTTAGTATTCATTCATAATCTTATTTTTCTTGTGAGTGAAGAAATAGCAAAAAATAATAAAACATATTGTTTAATTAAATCTAGATGAAAGTAAGGAATATAAAGAGGTTTTATTTTAGAATATAAACAAATTTAGAAATACAAAGTTTTATTTGGCTATTTCTGAATGCGTTTATTTAACTATATACACTTGACTAGCTTTTTAACCCGTGTATTACACGGGATTTGTCAAATAATAAAAATAAATAAGGTCCGTTATTTGAAACAAATGAACAAAACTAAAGGTAAAAAGAAAATAAAATATATGGTACAAATAATAAGAATTCTATAATCTTAAATTTACAAATTAGAAAAAATCTCTTTATATACAACATTTTTCAAAATTGTTTTGACGTGTTACTCATGGATAGTTATGATGAATGAGATGAGAGTTAGAGAATTATAATAGAAATTATAACTCATTTGTTAAAATTGTTTTGACCCATGGCACATGTATATGTAGGATAAATAAGATGAGGAATTTGAAAATTATAAAGAAAAATTATAGCCCATTTGTCAAAATTATTTTGGCCCATAACTCATGAAGAGATAGAATGAATGAAATGAAAGATTAAAAAGGAATTATAACTCAGTTGTCAAAACGGTTTTGCCCTAAAACCCATAGATATATAGAATGAATGAGAAGAGAGATTAGATCAAGAATAAATGTGAGATTACCACATCATATTCATTATTTTTTTTATTAGTATTGTTAGATGTTAGATTTGCTAAAATTATTTTGGCCCATAACTCATGAAAAGATAGAATGAATGAGATGAAAAATTAGAAAGAAATTATAACCCATTCGTCAAAATGGTTTTGCTTCATGACCCATGGATATGTAGAATGAATAAGAAGAGAGATTATATCAAGAATGAATATGAGATTGCCACATCATATTTATTATTTTTTTTATTAGTATTGTTAAATTATCAAAAACAAAATAACATTTTGAAAGCTGGATATACTGGATCCGTAATTCCAAAAGTTTAATTCAACACTTGTGAGTCGTCTTTTATCTAATTATATTTAAACAATTGACCACATTTATAAAGATTTAAAATTCTAATCAATTGCTCTACAACTTGAGTAGCACTTATAAATACACTCCCCATTTAACTTTTTTTTTCTAAAATTAATTGTATTACAATTTCAATTAATCATAATATCAAATATTTATATTCTGTTAAATAATATCCAAAGTTAACATCCCCACTTGTAGCCCACTGATACAAGGTTTAAGTTCTCTATTGTAAATTCTAAGTTTGATTCCCACGTATGTCAATTTTGGTAGATTATATGACAATGAAATATTTGAGTTTGCATTGTAAGGTTGTCAGTTTGAATCCCGGGCTCATCCGGATTTTCGTCTCACCATATGTTACACCAGAGAGTTGTATTCTAACTGTCAAGTGATAGCCGATGATATGGTTTCTCAGGGGAACGCCAAAGCCAAACTTTAAAGCTAGCACAAGCTTGGTTAAAACAAATAGTCTGACTATAGTGAGGCACCAGACTCTTCAAATTTGAAGAGCGTAGTGATCTAACACACAAGAAACTCAAGTACTAATTGAAACATTGTGGTACAGCCAATAATCGAAACATTGTGGTGAGTTATTCCAACTGGTAAATACTTCAAGTACTAAACTTGTAGATTCTTCCAATAGAAAAAACCTCGGTCCGTAAATTAATGTAATTAAATAAAACCACTTTCTTTCTTAATTCTTTATCTTTATATTATTCCTCCTCTGCTCTGTTCGGTTCGACAAATCCTAGATTCCTCCAAATTTCAATCCAATTCCAAACCCAGATCAAAACCCATCAACTGGGTTTCAGTCTATGGGATCTGGGCTATCATCTTTTCTTCTGATGTGCAGCAGCACCACCTCTGTTCCGGCAGCACCGCCGGAATCCAGTCTCGGCGATTTGCCGGAGAGTGTGGTGGGTTCTGTTCTGGTGTACTTGAACCCACAGGAGATCTGTAGACTCGCGTCTCTCAATCGTGCTTTCCGTTGTGCATCGACAGCTGAATTCGTGTGGGAATCGAAGCTGCCGAATAACTATGATTTGATAGTGTCGAGAGTGTTTGATGATAAAGGGTTTTGTTCGAATGTTTGTAAGAAGGAGATATATGCGAGGTTGAGTGCACCTAATCCTATCGATGGTGGAACCAAGGTTTGATTCTGTGTGCATTAATTGAATTTGTTTGTTGATTGGTAATTACTAATTAGGGTTGTAAATTGGGTTTTAATTTGTTTCAAAAATGCACTCTAAACTGGTGATTATTTATTATTTGCAATGGTTGTAATGAAGGTTTGATACTGAATTGCGAAACCGGGTGGATTTTTTTTAATGAAGTTTGTTAATATGATTTTGGGATTTTGTTTTCGCAGAAAGTTTGGTTGGATAAAGTCACAGGAAAAGCTTGTGTTTTGATATCTTCTAGTGGTTTAGCAATAACCGGAATCGATGACCGGAGATACTGGAATTGGATATCTACAGAGGAATCAAGGTGAAATTTTTTATCTATATGTATATTTCTGTGTGTATATATACATATATATATATATATACACATGCAAATTCACTATAATTTTAGTCAATTTGTATAATATATAGTACAAAGGTTAGTAGAGTTTTTACGGTTCTCAACATATATGAACAAAATGAAAATGATTAACAACGAACATGACTTGGTGTGTTTTGTTATTTAGATTCCGTTCAGTGGCTTATCTTCAACAAATTTGGTGGTTTGAAGTCGATGGTGAGGTCGAGTTCCCTTTTCCGTGTGGGACCTACACCCTCTACTTCCGCCTGCAACTCGGGCGATCAGGCAGGCGGTTTGGGCGGCGGGTGTGCAATTCTGACCATGTCCATGGCTGGGATATAAAGCCTGTGAAATTCCAGCTTTCAACTTCAGATGGTCAAAAGGCGATTACTCAATGCCATTTGACCAATCTTGGAAAATGGAATCTGTATCAAGCTGGTGATTTTGTTGTTGAGGATTCAAAGGTTCCGATGAAAGTCAAGTTTTCGATGACACAGATCGATTGCACGCATACTAAAGGTGGACTTTGTGTAGATTCTGTGCTGATACGCCCCAAATGAAGATTGATAATCTGGAGGTTAGAAGCAACTTTTTTAACTTGCGAGTAACCTTTTGTGTTAGTATCATGTATGTATGATATATATAGTGAGGTGAGATTGTGAATGATTAATTAGTAATGTATAGGACGCTTTTGGTTGTTTGTGCAAACTTGAACATGTTATCGGCCTATTTAGAGGACCTGGCGAATACTCTAGCTAATCAACAAGATCATATAAATTGCAGCTTGTTTTGAGCAGGTGGTCTTTGAGGGTGTTTAGCTGAATCTTACATCTGCCTGTATGGAAATGATATTAGGTTCGATGTTGTGAGCTTTTGATGGACGAAACGATCAATATTTGTTACATAATGAGTCAGATAAAACCTGTGTTAGGAGTATTGAGGTAAATCTTGCATTTGTGATGAACATAAAAGATATTAGGTATAAAGTTTTATACGCAAAAGTTACATTTGTGATGAAGAGAATATATATTAGGTATAAAGTTTTATACGCAAAAGGAACCGTATAGATTGGTATAACTAAGAGAAATCAAGATGTGATCTTTTGTTGACATGATTAAATAATATAAGTATAAAACAAGAATATTTGTGTCAAATGACAAAGGCAAGTTTTCCACGGACCTTCAAAGTCACTTTATACCAAATGAGCTTCTAGAAGAAGAGCAGCTAGCAGAATCTTACACAGTATATGATTGAAATTGATTTAACTCATCTACTTGAAATGGTTCAAGACTTCAAGTTATGTTTCTCTCTAATGGATCTACGTCCAAAATTTAAGAAATTAGTTAAGGGAAGTTGGTTGATAGTTAATGCATGAAACCTCCTACAAGTTTTGAAACAATATAAATTATATAATTATATTTGACACACCAGTCACATAAAATCCTACAAGTTTTGTATCGCAGGTGCTTCGGGTCAACCCAACGGCAAGCAAGATTTATATGCTAAGAGAGTGTATGGTGGCTCATTCTTGGTTTTAGAAAACAAGAAGCATATTGAGGCGACATGGTCTAAAATGTCTATGATTTGTCATAATTGCCTATTTTATAGTGTATTGAAGCACGCGGGGCGAGTCTAAGCCATTGCCTATTTTACAGTGTATTGAAGCACGCGGGGCGAGTCTAAGCCATTGCCTAAAAACAGTCTCTTAAATATAGCATTCCGCCATGCACAAGAAATTTTATACACACATAGTATATAATATATCTCTACTATATATAACACATGAGTTAAGGACCTCTTAATTTTTAAGAGGTACCTAACTTATTGCTATATGTATAACTCTTATAGCATGGAATTTTGAATTTCAAGGGCCAAAAATGTCTTTTACTCGATTCAAGTTTACGTAACATTGGTTTTGTTAATTTATAATTACATTTTATCCCCTTTATCTTTCCCAATTTTTTGTAACTTCAAACAATATTTGCTTTTCTTCCCCCTAATCTTTGCCCATATATTCTCATATCTATTTTTTTTTATTTCTTATATATATATTCGAGTATATTATGTTTTTAAAAAAATTCAAACACACTCTTACAATGCTCTTATTTTTATCTATGTTTTGATATAAATTTTGTTCAAAACCGAGGTGTTAATTCTAAAGTACAAGTCATAGATGCATCTATTTACAAGTCTTTAAAGCATAGCAATTGCAACTTCTTTTTTTTTGGCCAATTTAGAGTTACTATGTTTTCTCCTCAACTTACTTAACTTTGTAAATTTAGGAAATAATTATAATTTTGGCCCCTAATCTTTATCCATGTAAATGACAAATTTATCTATTTCTTTGTTTCATTCTATATCTTTAAATATATTACGATATATAAAAAACGACTTTATTGTTACGACGTGCTTACTTTTGTCGACGTTTTGATGAAAATTTTATTCAATATCGGTGTGGATAAACAACGTACAGGTTAACCATGGATGTACAAGTATTTTTAAGATCAGAAATCTTGCAATTTCATTCCCCCCCCCCCACTTTTGGACGGTTACAACAATCATTTACAACTTATTATAAAAACCTGTTCCCTCCAATTTTAAGTTTTGAGAAAAACTGTTATTCATTCTACAAAACCCACATTTTTTTAGATGTAAAGTATACCTTGAACCGGTGAACTGTACAAACCTCAGATATGTCACCGGCGAACACCTATAGGCTCCTCATTTGCGACTCCAAATTAACCCTAATTTCTGTCCCACTGGCGCTCGTTTCTCTGATTGCTTCGGTATCATTTTTTATTGTTAGATCTTCACATGCAATGAATTTACAGTTTGATGAATACGATTTTAGTTTTGAAATTAGGGCTTCATTTATATCAGTGTCGAATTGATTTTGGTGATGATAAGTAGACTAGGAATTTTTAATTTAGAAGAGAACTGTTAGTGTAGATTAATTGTTAGTATCATAAAAAATGGATTTTTATCTCCAGTTTTTACATAAAATTGAGGTTCGGGAAAGCAAATGAACTGGTTGCAGACTTTAGAAACTATGTGTGTTTGGTTTTGGACTACCACGATGGTGGAAGAAATCGGGTTTATTTACATGCGAACATACGATGAATATTAAACACGTAGACAAACAAGATGATTGGCAGATTATTGCTACCTCTTCGGTGTCTTTAATTATGTTAATGGATTCACTAACACATTTGCTAGCCATATTTATGACCTTGTAATATATGTAGGTCACGGTGGTTGAAGAAAATCATACTATCTTAAGAACACCCTTTTCAAGAACATAATATATGTAATTAAATGACGATACAGAAATTATTGTTTGTGGGAATTTTAGGGATTTATGTGTGAGCCCTGCATCATCTAAGTATAACATGAACACATGGTTAATAGGTAGTTTTATCTTTTGTTTTGTTGCAGCATTCCTTTATCAATTGATCATATTATCATAAGCCTGACAGAAGTGATGAAAAGGAGCGCATTTAACAAGCTTGTGGTTTCATCATTTGGGCAGGTACGCATTTGACTAAATGACTTAAGTTATGCAATAGATTTAAATGCTAAAGTGAACAAGATCAAGATACTTGGCAAAATCAAGAGGATAAATGAGAGAGTATGTAAAGTGTCATAATTCTGTCGTTGGGGCTCTTAGAAGAATTTGCCATTTCCAAATCTAAAATAGATAACAGATCAGATTCTCTGTAATCTGATTATTTCTCGTTAGCATCAAACTAATGTATATTCTCATATTGGATACTTTATAACCTAACTAAGTTTGAACAATTTATATATAGTTTCTAAAATCAAGGAACATGGAGGGTTGGAGGGGTCCTTGTTGTTTCCTGTGCTTTCGGAGTTCGGAGTCAAACTCCCCAAGCCATATGTTGTTGCTGAACCAGATATTCAGGTAACTTAATCGTTTTACATAGTTCAAAGTTTTCATTATCAGTGTGCAATCTAGAACTGCTTAAAAGTTTTTAGGATTTACTTTTGTCCGAGTGTATATTCTTTGTAATTACATATTTTCGACGCTAACAAATAAAAGGAAGCAAATTAATATTTATAGATTATTTTCCTTGTGATTCTTTTATTCTTTTCTTGCTTTTTAATAATGATGAACCGGTTTTTAGTGTTAGGTGAAAGAATTAACAATCCTTGTAAATGGTGGGCTTTGGAATGCACGATCTAGGTTACCTACTCATATTTATGGTATTTGATTTTCACTATATATTAACTAGAATTAGCAATTTATGAACTACTTAATAACACAACATGACTCGACACAGTTCGGTATGTTTATAACACACTAGAAAACGTGTCTAAATGGGTTCAACCCATTTATGTTTAATTGATTGATGCATCTAATACAACTTATTAATGTAATGTTGGAACTAATGGTCCATATCTATGCAGGCATTGGGGATGAAGATATGAAGAAAATATATAACATTCTTTTTTTTTTCAATGTAGATGAAGGTTAGCTATAATATGTGGGAGCATCTTTGTTGCACCAGGTGGTCAGACAACAAGAATTTTTTTTTCAAAATCATGCCATTGTGCTATATAATTTTGAGTTTGCAATAACCTAATTAACTGGAATCTTCACAAACCTAATAAACTGGAATCTTCACAAACTTAGCTACACGGTTGCCCACTAGAGGGAGCAGCAACTGGAGTTATAAAGTATGAGTTTTGATATTATGGAATTTTCTCTTTTAAAATTTCTTTTAGATGATGGTTTTCTTATTATTAACTACTAATTATAGGTGTTACACTAAGTTGTATGATTCTTCAAAGTTGACAACTGAAGAAAAAGAAAATGAATTTACAAATTTACCTACTTCACAAAAGGAAGAAACTGTGGCAAAAAAACATAGGAAAACTTAAGCACATGCTAAGCAAGTGCCGAAATGAAGAGTGAGGAAAGTTGTTGCAGGTGCCGCCTTTCAGATGCAGTCTTTTTATTTATTGAGGATTGTTTCGATGAAATAATGCTGCATTAAGTAAGTTTGTCATTCTTTTTCCAAATTTCATATGACAGTTAATTATAATCTTAAGTTTTTGTAGCAAATGTATATAATATTTTGTATGATGGAAAATTCGATGCGCAAAATATTTTTCATACTCAACATACTTTGAAGGTCACAACTGCTTGACTCGCGCTTTGAACAAAAATCCTATAATAGCGTGCTTAGACAATGGTATCATTTAACTGTCAAAACTTTGTACAAATACTATGAAAAAGGTGACATTATAATCGTTTTATGGAACCTTCCACCAAAAGCACGACAACAAGATAGTGATCGTATATGTGGTGAGCAGCTCAGTCTTGCTAATTAATGTATTTAGGATATACTTATTGTGCAACATGTTTGTTAATTTATTGTTATGTTATGGTGACAGTTTGGAAGCAATTATATGGATTTAAAGTTTGCATTCTGTGGTGTTGCAACCGTTTTCAAAGTGCAAGACCCAATGGTGCATCTGGTAACAGTGTAGGCGTTGGTGGTCGATCTTGATTTGACCGACGTTTGAGATGAGGTTGGTGGGCCGGTGGCTTACCGGCCCCTTTGGTCCTAATGATTGGCCTTCTGCAATATAAGTACATAAGAAGTTTTTAAATAAACATTCTTGAACATAATACTTTTGACCTTTAATACTTGAAAACTGTTTCTCCATGTGCGGTAACATCAACGGGCCAAAATGATTAAGATGCAACAACTACAGCACTAACAACCATGGTGTTGGTGAAGACGTATCTCAAACGATAATTGAAACATAATCTTTCATGCATCTAATCCTTATTGTGAACTTTTTTTGTTTTACACCTAACATGTGATGAAAATATTTAATTTCAAAAAGTTTAAGAAAAATAAAACAATAAACATACTAAACTTTTGTAAAATATTATATAATTAAGAAAACTACAATTCCAGGATAGATAAACTAACTAAAAAACTGCAACCGCCGCAGCATCGTGCGGGTTTACTACTAGTATATATATATATATATATATATAGGGGTGGGATCTAGAGAGAATTCATCTTAAAGAGAGAACTAGAGAATTAATAAAAACTATTTTTAACTTAAAAAAAATTATTTTACATTTTTTTTTCTTTCCTTCTTCTAATAAAATGATACTGTTCCTAAAAAAAACGACGATGTAGTGCATATGTGCACTAATATGTATTGCATATATACAATAGTGTTTTATTGCATATAATACAACATAATTGCATTATACAACACAATTGCATTATACAATACACACTATTGAATATATGCAAATACAAACACTAATAATTGTACTCAAAACAAACTATCGCATATACGTAATACAACACTAATGCATATATGCACTATATTGTTTTTTTTTGTATTTTTGTATATAATATAACACTATTGCACTAATACAATACAAAAAATTACATATATGCTATTCAACATTATTGCACATATCAAAATACACACTAGTGCACATAAGCAATAAAAAAAGGTCGATGTATTGCATATGTGCACTACAACGAGTTTTTTTTTAATTTTTTTATATTTTTCGAGTAAATGGTAACAAAATATAAGAATAATGGCAAAAACGGAAATTTAAAAATATATTTTTTAATTAAATTAAAAAATATTTCTTTATTAGTTCTTTAGTTCTCTCTTTAAGAATGAGTTCTCTCTTGATCCTCTCCCTATATATATATATAGTTGATGGATCTTGCGAGAAGTTATATTACAGCGAGAAGTGAATCTCATCCATTGATTTTATTTGATTAATGGTCATTACTCAAAATGGCACTCTTGTAATTTATTTTCACCATTTTAATGAACTTTAATACCAAAAAGGGCATGTTAGTAGTTTTTATATACCATCATTAAAAACAATTGTGTAACTCATAATTACTTAACTAGTTAATTAAATATTCCCATTAAAGCCACAACTAACTTTTTCTTTTGAAAATCATTTAATATTTTTGGTTTACTATCATTTTGAAGGCTTACGAATGTTTTATCTAATCTTACGGATGATGAATATCTTATTATTTGCAGGTGTACAGTGAAGAAACTGGTAAAAACCTCTTGTATCCATATGAAGTGTAGGTACGTGCGTACACACATACATACGTAGCTACGTACGTACCTACGTGCGTACGCTCCTACGTACGCACATACACACATACATACATAGGTGCGTACCTACCTACGTCCCTATGTGCGGATATACCTACATGCCTATGTACGTACGTACCTACGTGCGTAGGTACCTACGTGCCTACGTATGTACATTCCTATGTAATTATGTAAATACATACATTCATAAAGTGTATGGCGTACCTATGAGTTTCAATAATTGGAATATACATGATAATTTCGATAATTTTGTAATAGTTATTAAAAATTCATGTAAGATATATGTGTCATCTAACAAACAAAATAAAGTAAATACATGTTAATATTCAAATAAAATTTAAGTTGCAATATTTTGTTTTGTAACTTACTAATAGTATTTAATAGTTACCACAAAAAGAAAAGTGTTCACTTGACTAACATGTCCTTATAATTAATAATTAAATAAATAAGAAGAAAAATTATTATTGGTTCTGATCACTTCTCGTCCTAAAAATACTTCTGAAAAGAACCAAATCCTATATATATATATATATATATGACAAAATAGCAAAAGACGTCCTTTACGTTTGAACGTTTTTTCAGTAGACGTCCTTTAGCAAAACAAATGGCAAATTACATATGTTATGTTTCAAATCCGTATCACGTTACGTCCTTTGACACTAACTCCATTAATTTTTTTCGTTAAAATCAGTTATGTGCACCTCATGTGAGGACAACTTGGTCTTTTTACCCCTTATTTGTGTAATTAGTATAACAATTTGGACTTTAAATGAAAACACCACTACCCCATCTTCCTTCTTTCTCTCTCTATATATATATCATAAAATTTCTTGATTAGATTTTTAGTTCGGGTAAAACCCAAACCAAAAACTGAATAGCAAGTTGGTTTATTTATAATGGTTTTGATTTCGGTTTTGTTTTAAATTTAATTGATTTGTAACCCCGTAAAATCACCAATAATAATGACCGTCGCATACAAAATTTTTAGCCATCCTGTTCTTTTTAAAACGGGCACACAACACTCTTATTCATTTGCCACACCCCTAAATCTTCAGGGTCTTTGTGGTAGGACATAATGGAATGAAGGGAGAATGAAATGAACGAGAGAATGAAATTGATAAGGGATTGAAATAGATCATTATCATTCATTTGTTTTGTTTGATTAACCTATAGGAATTGAATGAATTATGACTTTATGTTGTTTTGTAGAAAACAGAAAAACCCACATAAATGAAATACAAATGCCAAAAATGCATACATCAAATAAATAAAATTAACAAAACAAAAAAATTGGCAACGACGACGATGGTGGCGGCGGTGGTGACAATGGTGGAGACGACGGCGGCGGTACGTGGTGGCGGCCAGGTGGTGGTGGTGCAGGATTGATGGTGGCGGTGGTGGCACTGGTGGTCAGGTGGCGGTGGCAACGATGGAAGCAGGGAGTCAGGTGGTTGTCAGGTGGTGTGGTTGTGGTGGTGGGTGGCCAGGTGGTGACGGTGGTGGCTGGTGGTCACGAAGCGGTGGTGGCTGTTATGGCGGGTGGTCACGAGGTGGTGGTGGTGGCAAGCCGTCGAAAGTGGTGGTAGTCAAGTGGTTGTGGTGGCGCTGGTCAGGCGATGGCGGCGTTGGTGGTGGTAGTTGTCGGGTGGTATTGTCTAGAGAGTAGGGTGGAGTGGAAATGAAATAAAAAAAATGGGGTGGGGGGGGGGGGGGATAAATGATTTTGATGGAATGGAAGTTCCTTGTGTGATGGTTGATATAATTCCAATGACCAATCAAACACCAATTTTTTATTCCATCATGTTGATTCATTACATTTCTCATCCCATTTCTGTGTACCAAACAGCAACAACTATCACCTTACCCAGTAAATCTCACAAATAATCAAAGCTATCGGTACCATTCCTATATACCACCATACCTAGTAAATCTCACAAATAGTCAAAGCTATCGGTACATTCCTACATACCAAACATTACCTTAAAAAGTTAACAAATAAGATCTTCATATACCTAATACAAATGTAGAAAGCATAGTGTTGTCTTGGGCCCATTTAAATGTCGTGGGCTTAAAATTGGTTTCTTCGTTTTATATAAGTTGAAGACGTTTAAGGTGCCGTGTGAATTTACCACACCATACGAATGCAACATAAAATTCATGAGTTAGGTTTAATCAAAATAGGTTAAGCTAGTTTTGAGTTGAACTAGTAAATATGGGCAGGTATACCCAATTGCGAAGCCATAAAAAATTTTCAATGAGTTCGCTAGACTTTAGTGTTCTAATGTCTATCAATTCAACTTACATATATCTGGATCGGATTAGGTCAGACACAAAGAAACTCTAATTCTCAATCCTTTGTACTTACTAAGTTTTCACAAATTCAAATTCTCAATCTTTTTAGTAAAATGGAGGGGTCAAAACCTGGCAAATAGTTGTAAAAAGCAACCATTTATAACGCTAGTTAGAACTTATTTCTTTTTATGAGTTCTTGATGCCATATGACAACTAGGTACTTGTCAATTTTCTTTTCTCATTGATCAAACAATATAGCTTTCAGTACAGCACCGTGGCAAACCAAGAACGACGGCGGCCTGTCGTCAGCCAAGAACGTCGTTGGCTAGATGTAAG
This sequence comes from Bidens hawaiensis, assembly GCF_021521415.1. Lineage (NCBI taxonomy): Eukaryota > Viridiplantae > Streptophyta > Magnoliopsida > Asterales > Asteraceae > Bidens > Bidens hawaiensis. The sequence continues at coordinate 77,355 of NW_027505260.1, read as the reverse complement.
TTGTAATCGATCTTTCGATGGTCAGAACTCTGGCAACCGTCATAGCCTGCACCAAAATTCGATTTGGGAAACCTTTTTATCGAGTGAGCTACAGATCTAGAAATCGAAAATCAAATAGGGTGGAAACTGATGGTGATTTTCATCTTAACTACTATAACTCCTAAATTTTAATAAATCGACACTTGTTTACACTACATCGACTTAGGAGGGGATGGTTTTCCCGTTATTACCATCAGATCACATAGGCTCCTCCGAACATCCTGCGTCTCACACCATACGTCTACCCTTAGTAATTATAATCATGAGTTGGATAACGGTATGTATCTGAAGAGGTAGGTCCCAACAGAGCCCAGTTGGACCCGCAAGACTCACCTTGAAGAGGGACGTCTGCGCAACGACCAACTGCTTCCGCAGGACCCACCATGCTCAGAGATGAAGACCTTACGCGCAGTACGCCAGCTGTTCCCGCAGGGAAAGCCTCCCAATGGTAAAGTACCCCGCTTGTTCCCGCAGCTGCGGATACAAGCCATCAGGGAAGGCTACCCGCACTGATAGCAAGGCTACACGCACAAGGCACTAACTCTTGATACTTCAGTAATGTCACCTGAAGGAATGAGCAAGGCGGGAATACTCCCACCCAAATGAGCCAGTCCATATGCTTCTGGAAGATCTTTTGTATTATACCTGCCAAGGTATGGGCAAAACAGACAATCTGACCAAAACAGCCCATGAACCAATCACAGGGTGACAGCTCACCGACAACAGTACGAGGAGGAGCACCCTCTAGTACTGTTTGTCATTATTAGCCGCTGCCTACTCACCAACCCTTACTATGGGACGTGCGTAGCCTACAGTTGGTGGAACAGTGCATAGCCGGCAGTAAAGGAACAGTATACAGCCGGTCTTGTCACTATCGGCCGCAGCCTATCCACCAACCAGCATGGCTTGTGCGTAGCCCACTGTTGGTAGAACAGGAATACGTTTCAGCCGGCTGTACCTTCTTGGAAACCTACCTTCGGCTATAAATACTCCGACACCTTGGAATGGTAAGGACATCATCTGATATCTCATTATCTTATCTTCTCTAGCAATCTCTTAATATACACATATTCAGAGCAATCTAGTCTGATTCTCACGCCGGAGGGTGGTCACAAGGAGGAACCCCCCCTTCTCAGTGACGAGCTTACGGTGTCTGTTTTGCAGGTCACCTGAAGAACAACTTTCTTTGCTGGACCTCATCCTCGTGGGAAACATTTATATAACCCCCAGATTATCCGCAATCTGCCCGGGGTCACTTAGTGTTTCTTCATTGGCGCCATCCGTGCATAAAAGCTAGAACTAATTCTTAGTTTTTTCAAAATTTCTGAAGAAATGGTTAACGTTACTCCGGTCCCAAGGCCAGTAAGTGACCAAGAAACCCCGGTGACCACAACCCCAGCAACTGGGGGGAACACCGGCGGTTACACAAATTTTACGAACACTACCCCGGTTACCCAAGTCGGGACAAGTGCAGTAAACAATATTTCACCGGGGTTCACTGATGCCCAGTTGGAGAAACGGACGAGGGTCCCTCGCCAAACACTCGATCAAGTTAAGGCGTGGGCCGAAGCACGTCAGAAAGAGTTCCAAGCTGAGTTGGATGAACGCTTGCGTTCACTTCAACAGGCTGACGAATTCGGCAGTACTCGCCAACGTCTCAACATGAACAGTGAGTACGAGTACTCGGACGATGAGCGGGAAGAATCCGATACCGATGCAAACCCTCGCCATAAAGCAAAAGGGAAGCGTAAGGAAACGGACTTCCAACCGACAAGGAATTTTGGAGAAACCTTTAAACCAACGAACGCGGGGAGAAACCCACGTGACTTCTCCAAAACCTTTAGATCAACTGCTGCAAATGCAGGAAAGTCCAAGTTTGCAAGGGACATTGCGGAAGCAATCGCCCCGAGAAGTGCCAAACAAATCTCCAACATCGGCACTTATGATGGTCTATCCGACCCAGACGACCACTTGAACAGATTCATTGCGGGGGCAACCGTCAGTAACTGGACGGAACCCACGTGGTGTTATATGTTCCAGATGACTCTGGTTGGAGCGGCCAGGGCATGGTTCGATCGTTTACCGGTCCACCACATCTATGATTGGGCGGACTTTTAGAACAAATTCAGCCAACACTTCAGCCAACAGAGGAAATATACTGAAGAACAGTGGACGATCCTCAACTGCGTTAGAGAGGAGGATGAATCTTTACTAGACTTCATCACTCGCTTCAACTCCAAAAAGCTGAGTCTGGGCAACATAAGTGAAGATCTTGTTCGCGCCGCTTTTATCCAGGGCGCCGAATACCCAGAGCTTATCCGCACATTGACGGGTAAGGACAGCATGCCATCCACATGGGATGCCATCATGACGGCGGCCAAGCGCTTTGCCGAGACGGAGAAGCAACTGGGAAGGGATCTTCCCCAGAGTACACACCTCTACACGCAAAGGACTAGAGAAAACAATGTTCGGATCGCCCGGCAGAACAAAAAGAGGAAGCTAGGTATTTGGCAGTCAAGGGTAAACTTTGACACCTCATCCAGCTCTCACCCTCTTGTTGGCAGAAGAGATAACACACACCCTTCAAGCCGAAAACACCGGTGGACGCCACTCACCAAAAGCGTCACGGAGATATTTGCCACCGAAAAACTACCATGGCCAAAAGCTCCAATGATCCGGCAGCGACCTAATGCGGATCAAAGCAAATCCTGCGACTTCCACGGGACAAAAGGTCATAGTACGGAGGAGTGTACATCCTTGAAGGATATTGTTGAAACATTCGTCAAGGATGGAAGACTTGCACACCTTGTGGCATCAATCAAGAAGGGAGGAAGGAATGATAACCGGTACAGAGGCAACGGACGAAAGCCCGTTGACATCAGCATCAACATGGTTCATGGCAACATAGAGGAAGAAAAAGGCGAGCGACAGAACCATGCGCGTGGAAGGAAGCTGAGGTGCGCTTCCCGCGAGTGCCAGGAGGACCCAGCAAAGAAGGCCCTATCGTCATCAAAAGCCAGCTGGGGCACTACATCACTTCTCGCACTCTTGCTGACAACGGCGCCTCGTCAACGGTGATGTACAGACAGTTCTTCGACAAGCTAGATGACGAAGACAAGGAACGCCTGGAAACGATCTACGCCTCGATGGAAGGGTTCGACGGCAGCACAAACACCCCCCTGGGTATCCTATCTTTCCCCGTCACTCTTACGGACGGGAATCACTCACGCACAGAAGACGTGGATTTTGTCGTGATGAGGAAGCCACACCACACATACGACATTCTCTTCGGAAGAGACGGGATGGCAAGATTCAACGCCGTGGTATCTTCAGTCCACGGCATGATGGGATGGCCAACAGCTGAGGGTGTAGCGATGATCACCGGCATTCCCCATGTATGCATCGCATCTGTCTCATCTAAACCCAAACCAAAGATGGCTAAACCAACCATCACCGAACCGGAAAGATGGGCCTTCAACGGCAAATACCCTGACCAGGCCGTTACCATTGGCCCAACAGTTGTTGATCCCACACGCACCTTACTCAAACGCTTACTACAGAAAAACGCTGACATCTTTGCGTGGACACCAGCTGACATGACTGGTGTACCCCGAAGTAAGGCAGAGCATAAGCTCAAGTGCGATCCGGCTGTTACGCCAGTCGTACAAAAGCGCAGAGTAATGGGGCCAGAACAAACTAACGCGTGTAGAACCCAAGTCAAGGAACTCCTTGACGCAGGCATCGTACGCGTTAGCAAATATCAAACATGGGTTGCAAATCCCGTTATGGTACCGAAGAATAACAAACAATGGCGCATGTGCATAGATTTCAAAGACTTAAACAAAGCATGCCCCAAAGATTGTTATCCGTTACCCGAAATTGATCTTAAGGTGGATTCGTTAGCACCGTTTCGCCTTAAATGCTTCCTGGATGCGTATAAGGGGTACCATCAAATCCACATGGCCGTTGATGATCAGGACAAAACCGCTTTTCGGACGCCCGATGGCACATTTTGTTACCAAATGATGCCATTTGGACTTAAGAATGCCGGGTCCACATACCAACGCCTGATGGACAACCAGTTTCATGCCCAAATTGGGAGGAACTTGGAAGTCTACATGGATGACTTGGTCATCAAAAGCCCTGACGCAGAAGGGATGTTGAAAGACATCGAAGAAACTTTCAACACGCTCAGGAAGATAAACATGAAGCTCAACCCGAGCAAGTGTGCCTTTGGAATGGAAGAAGGGAAGTTCTTGGGGGTCATCGTCACTAAAGATGGCTTCAGAGCGAACCCTGAAAAGGTTGAAGCCATTATCAAAATGGAATCACCTACTACCATAAAACAGGCTCAGACACTGAATGGACGACTAGTCGCACTTAATCGCTTTTTGGCAAACCACGCGGATAAGTCGTTTCCTTTCGTGTCAACGTTGAGAAATTGTTTAAAGAAAACGCACTTCCGCTGGACACCAGAAGCGGAAGCAGCTTTTCAGGAGATTCGGTCACGCTTGATCGAACTCCCAACGCTCACAGCACCAAAAGCGGGGGAGGAGTTAATCCTATACCTTTCCGCAACAGATAGAGCAACCGGGGCGGTCCTGCTAGTTGAACGGAAAAGCATCCAGATGCCAATTTATTATGTCAGCCGTATCCTAACAGACGTAGAAACCCGGTACTCTACCCTCGAAAAATTAGTCTTAGCACTTATACACGCTTCACGCAGGTTAAGACGATATTTCCAGGGTCACCCAATCACCATTCTCTCCAACTTCAAACTTGCAAACGTTCTACGCACACCCGAGTTATCGGGACGCCTAGCCAAATGGGCAATTGAGTTGGGGGAATACGCGATAAAGTATAAGCCAAGACCAGCCATAAAAGGCCAGGTTTTGGCCGACTTTATTGCGGAAGTGCCTGCATCGCGGGAAAAAGAGTGCCAGGAAGAGGCTCAACCCTCTCCAGCACAGGACATCAATGATGTCTGGCGACTCTACACTGATGGAGCAGCCAGTAACGAGGGTTCAGGCGCAGGGCTGAAACTAACCAACCCAGCAGGCCAAGAATACACTTACGCTATTCGACTGGATTTTCCAAGTACGAATAACGAAGCTGAGTATGAAGCATTCTTGGCCGGGCTGAGAATTGCGCGTAAGATGGGAGTGAAACACTTGGAAACCCACGTGGATTCCATGTTAGTAGCCAATCAGATCAACGGGACGTACACGGCCGTGAACGACATAATGGCCCTGTACCTCGCACAAGCAAAAACCCTTATGCGCGATTTTAACGATTGCAAAGTCATACACGTCAAGCGTAGTGAAAACAAATCTGCGGATGCGTTAAGCAAGCTTGCATCATTAGCCTTCACCCACTTGGGAAAGGACATCCGCATTGAACTCCTCGAGACACCTTCAGTCCCGCACAAGGAAATTTGTGTCATCCAAACCGGCACAGAAACATGGATGACACCAATAATAAATTACCTTGCGGCAGGTACACTACCAGAGTCAAAAACACAGGCAAGAAAACTACGCTGTAAAGCACTGAATTATCAACTCATCGATGACATCCTTTACAGACGTAACTTTCTTGGCCCACTCTTAAGATGTGTGGACAACCAAGATGCTGACTACCTCCTAAGGGAAGTACACGAAGGCATCTGTGGAGTACACGCAGGTCCACGCGCTGTTGTAGCTAAGCTAAACAACGCGGGATACTTTTGGCCGGGGATGCATACAGATGCGCTGGCATACATCAGAAAGTGCAGGTCTTGTCAGCTCTACGCACCCAACACGCATCGCCCGAAGAATGAACTTGTTCCAGTCACCTCTTCATGGCCATTTCAGAAGTGGGCCATCGATGTGACAGGCCCATTTTCTACAGCAGCAGGAAATGTTCAGTTCCTAGTGGTAGCCATCGACTACTTCACCAAGTGGATAGAAGCAAAACCCTTAGCCCAAACAACCGCGAAACATATCAAAAAATTTATTTGGGAATTTATTATTTGTCGTTTTGGACTTCCACAGAATTTGGTGAGCGATAACGGCACCAACTTTGCTGACAAGAAGCTACAAAAGTGGCTGGAAGAACTTCAAATCACCCACACTTTTACCTCAGTGGCGCACCCGCAAGGTAATGGTGAGGTAGAAAGAGCAAATAAGAGCATCGTTGAAGGCATAAAGAAAAGACTCTTGGAACACAGATCCGGCTGGGTGGACGAGCTTCCGCACGTCCTTTGGGCAAACAGAACACTGAAAAAGGCCAGTACGGGAGAAACCCCGTTTAGTCTCACTTATGGCACGGAAGCCATGGTCCCGGTCGAAATTCGTTTACCCTCACCAAGGGTCTTGATTCAGCCAGAAGACAAAGATGCGGAAAGACGGTTAGACCCTATGCTAACCGAGGAACGCAGAGACTTAGCCGCAGTGCGTGAAGAGAACTACAAGCGACAAATGCAAAAGTACTACAACACGCGGGTAAAACTCTGCAACTTCAATGTAGGAGACTACATACTGCGTAACAACGAGGCTTCGAACCAACAACGCCCAGGAAAACTGGCCCCGGTCTGGGAAGGGCCATACATTATCAAAGAAGTTCTGGGAAAGGGCGCATACCGGCTCGAAAGGCTCGATGGCACTCCCATCCCAAGAACATGGAATGGAGCTCAATTACGCAAATGTTATATGTAGATCAATTCCAAACTTGTAAAGAAAAGGCCTAGAGCCACTTCTAATGGAAATGATTCTCCTTTCACAATGTTGATAGCCTTACCTTTATACTTATGAACTTCCCACACTGATGTGCTGGTATTCACCGCATAAATATGGGAAGAAGTAAGTCGTTACGTGTGGAAGGCGGCAAAACCCGCATAAACACAACGGTAAAAATTTCAAAAGTTTAAGGAAAACCTCCACGCAGGTCAGACGTAGGCAAAGTTTAGCCATCCTATTAAGTGCAAGTGACGGTCTTACCCGCACAACCACGAACGAGGAGGCAAAACTTCAACCTATTATCTACCACGTTCAAAGGTTAACTTATTCTAAACACTTAGAAAATTTCAAAGGAAAAGATGAGGAAAACTTCCACGCAGGTCAGATATAAGTAAAGCTAAGCCATCCTACTAAGTGTAAGTGACGGTCATACCCGCACAATCATGAAAGAGGAAGCGAAACATAAACTTATAATTTGCCACGTTAAAAAGTTAACTTATCTAAGTACTAAAGAAATTGCTAAGTTAAATCAAAACATGCGTAAAATAAACAAGGCAATGAATTAACACAATCTTTATTCCATCAAAATTCAAATATTACAAAGATTGCTGGGTGCATACCCGCATACAAAAGAAGCTATACAAAAACAAAAATCTACGCTAATGGTGGAAAGGGATCTTCAGGATCAAGCTTCAGGACCACTTCCACTTGGACCCGCACCATCAGTAGAGCGTGGCGGTTCAAGGAAAGCGTTAAGGATAGCTAGCCCATCATCAGCAGCAGCAACTTCGTTCACCTTCTCCACCACCGGATGCGGGAAGGCGGCATACTGGTTCACTGCTTGGTCATAAACAGCTTCAGTATCCACATCGTACAAAGGGAAGTTGGAAGGCGGGATGCCTTTCTCAACGAACCCTAGACCAAGCAGGAAGCCGGCCTTTTCCCCATCCTCATGAGAAGCGTTGAGGGCTGCGCTCATGGCATCGTCGTAAGATGTGTCCGTGAATACTCGATGCACAACCTACAAGAAAAAATACAAGTGTCAAAATCTCTTCTATGTGCAAAGAAAAGAGTAAAGATATGAAATTACGCATACCTGAGACAACGCTTCTCGAAGAAGCCATTCCTTGGTAACCAGAGCTTCCTGGAGGGCAGCTTGAGCTTGGTTACGGGCGCGTTCGGCTTCACTTTTGTTGAGGTTGGCAAGCAACACTTCTTTAGCCGCAGCCTCTTCAACGCCCTTTAGCTTCCGCTCAGTCTGGTCAAGCACCCCCCTCTGGTCCAGGATCTCTTGGAGCTTCTTCGCGTCTTCCATCGCCAAGGCATCATGAGCCTGTTGGAGCGCCTCTAGTTTGGCTTTAAGTTCCTCATTCTAGAGGCGTAGAGGCTCAGCAACAGCTTCAGCCTTGGTGGCCCTTTCAAATGCGTTCCGAGCAGTTTCCTTAGCCAGCCGAATTAACAGCTTGGGCAGCCTTGGAACGGGCCTCGAGACGGGCCTGAACTTCAACTTCAAGGGCCTTGAAGGCCTTCTCCTTCTCCGCAGCAACGGCGGAGAGCCTCCTATTCTCCTCCCGGACAGCCCGCGCCTGAGCTACTTCTTGGATACGAGCTGCTTTTAACTTGTCGTTTTCACGACAAAGCAGCTCGACGCGCGGCTGCATCCGGGCCAGGAGAACCCGAAGCTCATTGGTTAGCCTACCCTCCTGGTAGCTAGCCATGGCTTCCCCCAACGCACCACTGGGAGCTGCGTGACGAGCCCACTCCACGCACTCCACAGGTGTGCGAAGGGTTGTTCCTCGGCGGATGTTCCATCGTGAAATATACACTTCATTGGAATCCGACACTGCAAAAAACAAAAAGCAGTTAGGAAAAGATGATACAAAAAAAAAAAGGCCAAAAGAACCCTACGCACCTGTAGGGTCGACAACAGGCCGATAGCCGCCAAACCCATCACCTGAACCCAAGGGAAATCCGTCCAAGTGGTCAGGCAGATGGGAAGGAGGCAGAGGTTGGCGAGAAGCCCCAAGCATACCTGAAGGATCGGCCGTCGTTGCCGATGACGGAGGAGGCATGGTGAAGGCCGCCGCGGTAGTAGAAACCAACGGAGGCGAACTCACCGTAGGTGAACTCACAACCGTGGTCGCCGCGGCGGAGTCCGCAGAAAAAGTAACCGCCGGCTCAGTGAAAGATTCAGTAAATATGGCACTGACAGCCGGCGGTGATGTCATCACAGTTGGAACAGTTGGCTCAACGGGGTGAGCAACTGAACCAACTGAAGCAGGCGCAGCCGCCTGGGTCGTCGCCTCAGGTAGGCTGACCAAGTCTACCGTCATGGGTCCGGAGGTACTCCTCCCCGCTCCACCCTGGAATGAGGTAGCATCCACGCCTGCACAAAGGAGATAAGTATTAATGATGGAAAGCTATGAAGTTAAAAATGAAGGAAGTTTGTACTTACGGGTTTTCTTGAGCCTAAAAGTGCGGACAGGCGGGGACGAACCCGATGGAGCCGGCCTCTTTACGCCGCTCACTGTCGTCATCCTGGGCTCTCCGGAGGTGACAGTCGTCGCAGCCTCCGGAGCAGTGGTCTTATCACCACCAGGGTTCCCCGCCACCTCCTCGCTCTCGGTCTCTGAATCAGACTGAGGCACCGGATCGGCAGTGGAGGCCACCTTCGCCTTCCCCTTCCCGCCGGCAGCCTTCTTCTTCCGCACCAACGGAGGACCATCTGCGGATTCCTCATCAGAACACAAGATTAGAGGAATTCCAGCAGAGGTTTCAGCATTGAGGGGTCGAGGGTTGAATAACGCCTTACCTGGCCGCCTGGCGCTCAGGATCTCGTGGCCTGGTGGGTAGACCTCCACGAACCGATCCGCCGTCTGTTCAAGGATGGGCAACTCGTTCTCATCTAGAGCACGAGTACCCATCCGAGCGGGACTATCAGCCTCCCGCGGATACAGGAGCGACTGCAAGTCGTTCCCCTCTGAAATAAAAGAAAAACAGTTAGAAGACAAACCTATATAAACAAAGAAGACAGAGCATACCGTATGGGACATAGTTCAAACCGTATTCAAGGACGATCCGGATCTTTTGCGCCTCCGCATCCTTCCACACCCGGCTCATCCCGAGCATCACCATCCCGGACTCCGCAAAGCGGTAAACCGGAGATTGGACTCGGGAAATCTTTGAGAACCATTCCGCCTCCTGGTAGTTGGAGGCGTGAAGGCTGGGGAGTGCTTGCCCATTCTTGAACTTCATGGCAAGGGGGATGGCGCGAGTGGAGATATAAAAGAACTCCCGCTTCCATGAACGAAGACTGCGCTCGGTTGCGCAAATCTTCAAACCCTTGATCCGGGTTATCAGAGTATACCACCCCTGGATGCACCTCCAAGAGTAGAAGGTCATCAGGCGGTCGACGAAGGGCTCAATGCCCAGAATCCGGCACACCCACTCGAAGTGGCGAATCTTCGCGATCGCCATTGGGTGTACCTCGGTCAGGTGTACACCGTGCCTCTCCAGAACACGGTACACAAACTTCGTCAAGGGGAACCTAAGATTCCCATAGACAAAGAATGCGGCATATACCCCGATCTTGCCTCTGGGGGCATCATACACCGTCTGGTGAGGTTCAGGAAACTCAGGCTCGAAAGACTCGAGCATGAACTTCCTGACGATGTACTGATATAGATCGACAGGCAGAGCACACTGGCACTCGCCAGCAGTACTCTTGTCATCCTTGTCGGACGTGGATGACGGGTTCTCGGCGTACACCCCAGCCTCCTGGGCTGTAGCCTCAAGATCGTGAACAGAAGACATCTTGCAGGTATGAAAGAAGAGAACGATTTCAAGAGAATGCTCGACTGAAAAGGTGAGTATTCGCCGGAAATCGTTTTGAAGATGAAGAGAAAAGTGAAAGTGTGCATTGCAAAGGACCCTCTCCCCCTTTATATACTAATCGCAATTAATGCGATGAATTTAATGCGGAAGAGAGAGAAATCGCAAATGCAATGAAACTATGACACGTGGCAATAAGCAAGCTGGCAACAGCTGTTGAAAGGACGCGTGCCATTAATTTCGCGGCCACGCGCCCGAAAATTCGCGCCCACGCGCCTGAAAAAGCGCCTGGAATGACCATATAGTGTCACGTCGCCATAACTTCCTGCACGTCCTGACACTGTCAGAAGAAACCGTCGGACGACGTTTCAATAGTTTGGACTGTTCTTATCCTTTCACCAACTCTTCGAATTTCAAAATTTCAAAAAGATTCAAAAGTAAGCGGGAAAATACCCCTTACCTTGGCAACCAAGTAACTATAAGACAGGTGCGGGTACAGTGTTAAGGCAAAACCCTTCACATACTTAGCACCCGCAGGGAATTGACGCCAGGAATACCTTGGAAGTAAAGTAACCGTAAGACGAATGCGGGTACAGTGTCAAGGCAAAACCCTTCACATACTTAGCGCTCCGCAGGGAATTCAAACCAAGAAGGATCTTCTGGGCCATGCTTGCGGAAACGGGAATAACATCCCCGCATAACGGGAACGTCGAGAACTATATTGTTTGAAACTCCAAGATGGAATTTGTGGTTTTAACATAATTGATCACTATGTTCAAAACTACCAAAACCCCATGGAGAATCCACACAAGTGGGACTCAACGCTCCTGACTTGCGAGGAGGTTACAGACCTACCCGCTTCATACCCAAAGATCAAGCAGAAAAGTCGGGAATTTCTGCGTGACATTAGGAAAACCGCGGGAAGAATCCCCACGGAAAACCTTAAAACTAAAAACCCTTTTCAAAACCCCTTGCTAAAGTCCAAAAGTTCACCTCACTTATTAATAATTCATAAGAAGAACATTGGACTGGGGGGACTTGAAGAGGTAGGTCCCAGCAGAGCCCAGTTGGACCCGCAAGACTCACCTTGAAGAGGGACGTCTGCGCAACGACCAACTGCTTCCGCAGGACCCACCATGCTCAGAGATGAAGACCTTACGCGCAGTACGCCAGCTGTTCCTGCAGGGAAAGCCTCCCAATGGTAAAGTACCCCGCTTGTTCCCGCAGCTGCGGATACAAGCCATCAGGGAAGGCTACCCGCACTGATAGCAAGGCTACACGCACAAGGCACTAACTCTTGATACTTCAGTAATGTCACCTGAAGGAATGAGCAAGGCGGGAATACTCCCACCCAAATGAGCCAGTCCATATGCTTCTGGAAGATCTTTTGTATTATACCTGCCAAGGTATGGGCAAAACAGACAATCTGACCAAAACAGCCCATGAACCAATCACAGGGTGACAGCTCACCGACAACAGTACGAGGAGGAGCACCCTCTAGTACTGTTTGTCACTATTAGCCGCTGCCTACTCACCAACCCTTACTATGGGACGTGCGTAGCCTACAGTTGGTGGAACAGTGCATAGCCGGCAGTAAAGGAACAGTATACAGCCGGCCTTGTCACTATCGGCCGCAGCCTATCCACCAACCAGCATGGCTTGTGCGTAGCCCACTGTTGGTAGAACAGGAATACGTTTCAGCCGGCTGTACCTTCTTGGAAACCTACCTTCGGCTATAAATACTCCGACACCTTGGAATGGTAAGGACATCATCTGATATCTCATTATCTTATCTTCTCTAGCAATCTCTTAATATACACATATTCAGAGCAATCTAGTCTGATTCTCACGCCGGAGGGTGGTCACAAGGAGGAACCCCCCCTTCTCAGTGACGAGCTTACGGTGTCTGTTTTGCAGGTCACCTGAAGAACAACTTTCTTTGCTGGACCTCATCCTCGTGGGAAACATTTATATAACCCCCAGATTATCCGCAATCTGCCCGGGATCACTTAGTGTTTCTTCAGTATCTTAACTACTACTACCCTTAAATTTAGATGAATCAAACAAACACATTTCCAAACTTCAACCTTTTTATTCATTGTACTTGAATCAATTAGCAACAGTAGATATATAAATATATTTGATGAAAAAGGTTATTCATTTGCAAGTTAGGTGCCTGTAGCCTCCAACGTTGACAAGTGTTTAACATCATTTTCATTATTGCTATTAATGTCACATATGCTAACCCTACATTTTGCATTTTAAGCGTTTATAATTTTCTAGCATCATATTAGTGACTTTTATATTATAAAATTTATGTCGTCTAGAAAAAAAGAAAGGAATATTGGCCTCATATAATCCTAACTATGGTCCATTGGCAAATATAAGGACCAGCTATCGAAATGGCAAAATATAATCCCAACTACGCATGTGGGTGGAAAATTAACGGGAAGTTAACATTCCGTTAGTTTTTGTGACGTGGCGGCTTAGCTGTCTCGTAACCAGCTGACGGGGCTGCTGAGCTGGCTATTAATTACAAAAAAACTTAACCATATGTTGTATATATATACTATGAACTTCCGGCAGTGTAGGTTGGAGTACCGGAGACAAAACGCCGGCGATGTACAACAACACCACCGTTACCAACGTGAAAGTAACCGACGACTCGCCGTTGTTCCGAAGCTTCATGGAATCACACATCAACCAGCCGCAAGCACCAAAGCTAGAGGACTTTCTCGGCGGCCACACTACAACCCAGTCGTTCCGGTATGCTGACGTGTCACAAACGGAGACACAAGACTCGTTGTCGTTGACTCATATGTATGATGGAAGTGGTTCGGTTTACTTTACCGAGCAGCAAGATCTGAATGGTATAATCGGTGGGTTCCTTGAAGAACTCGGGGTCGGAAGTGGATGACTCGGATACACATCTAACTGAGTTAAATTTGTGTTAAAGAAACCTCTTCTTCTAATTTGTTCCATTCCCATGTTTCGTCTTCATCTTGTCAATCAGAGCATGTCGAGATACACTACCGCCACCCGATCAATCAATCTATCTTTCTCCCCTCTTCCGTCATCGCCGTTGCCTTCAAGAAATCCAGTCGATTTCGACCAAAATTGGAGCTAAATACGCTTGAAGTTCATGGATCTGTAGCTCCGATTGGATCTGCTAGTCGAAAAAACAAGTTGCAGGTTTCCGTCGAGTACTGATCTAGCTCTCTAACTCTACTTTTGTTCATATCTTCTCAAATTCGACCCTTATAAGGCACCATTTAGAGGTTTATTTTGGAAATGGGGTCCGATTTGGAACTTGTGAGAGTTGGCCGGAAAAAAAAATAATGATGAAGAAGATGAAGTTGGCCGGAAATGGGGTCCGATATCGCAGAGGTTTGATTTTAGGAATATTGGCCGGAAATGGGGTCCGATTATTATTATTATTATTATTTTATTTATTTTTTTGTAATTAATGACAACTCAGCAGCCACGTCAGCGGTTTAATGACAACTCAGCGTCCACGTCAGCTGGTTAATGACAAGTCAGTTGCCTCGTCACAAAAAACTAACGGAAGGTTAACTTCCCGTTAATTTTCCACCCACGTGCGTAGTTTGGATTATATTTTGCCATTTCAATAGTTGGTCCTTATATTTGCCAATGGGCCATAGTTGGGATTATATGAGGCCAATATTCCAAAAAGAAATAACAAAAAAGAGAAATGCAACCTTAGATCTCAAGGCATTATTTTATTTTCTACGGGATTAAATCGCGTTTATTTTTTTAGCTAATCTTATACCCAATTTCATATTAGAATAAGGGTTTCGAGATATTCGGATGCTTTTTTTTATTTCATCTTTTTTATCCTTATCGGCAATCGACTAAAAACACATATAGAAGTTAAGTGGCTAGAGTTTTGGTCTATTCATAAAAAGCATGTCAATTTGTAGTCTTACCAACTATTGATAGAACGAGCATAATTAAAACGTTGCTATAAAAAAATTTTATCAAATAAATGAAACTCACGAAGACATCAAACAAACCCGTAGGTTTTCTTATTGAGTTCGGTTAGCTGGGTTCTATCAAGACGGTTATTCTGGTTGTAGATCGGTTATTTGGTTCAGTGCACAGCACTACTAAGGATTAACAAGACATTATATGAATTATCAAATAAAATTTTTATCTAGTTATAACGACCTAAAAAGAATGGATGTACAATTTGGTACTTGTTAACAACTGAAAAATTCTTTTTGGCATTTTTTACGAAGTAATTCCTATGTATCTTCGTATTAAGTGGGCTAGGTTCCTACACGTTGTTAATAGTGATGAATAATTGACAACATATCAATCCAACATTTGACCTTTGTATAGTTATAAGGTCTTGTAACTTTTTTTTTTATTAGTTTTACGTTGAACGTGTTGTTAGCGTTCATACGTTCTCGTATTCAGTGGCGGGTCTTAAACAAATAATCTGGATAGACTAGACGATTTTGAACAAATAATCAAGATGGATCAGACTTGATACACAAAACTTTTTTTTTCTTTCAGAAAACACATTACTGAGCGAAAAGCTGGGTGGACCAAGTCCCGACCTGGCCCAAGCTAAGATCTGCCTTTGCTCGCATTTTTGGAAGTTAATAATGTCTAGTGTAGAATTTATTTAAATTTATTAATTAAACAATTTAACTTAGCAATATAAGAGGGGAAGGGGCACTAGTGTGGGTAAGGTTTTGGGTAATTTACCACATGGCAAACCCATCCCTAACTATGTGGGTAGTTTGCCAAATTATAATTTATGACAAAGGTTTACTGTGTGGTGTTTATATGATCTTGGAGATTTTTGAAGAATTTAAAACATCCATTAATACTCAATTTATTACATATAAATACCAATAACTTTTCATCATTTTTATTCACTCAAACATTTTATCATTTTATCACTCAACCTTCATCATTTCTATTCACTCAAACCCTCATTGGCAAATTTCTCAAACGATGATCTCGGGATATTCATCTAGAGGACAAAGACATATACTTGGCCACACGATCATCTAGAGGACGAGGTGAATAAAATCGCTATAACCTGCAAACAAGAAATTGCAGAAAAATATAATTGGCAAAAGGATCGTCTAGTTTAGATGTTCGTGTTTTAATTTTTTTGGTTTTGATCGTCATATTTTGTTTTTCCTGTTTTCAATTATGTAATATATTTAATTTTAATAAAATTTTAACTTTAATTACATTTAATTTTTATTTATTTTTAAATTTGAACAAAAAATAAAAAAAACTTTTAGGTACATGTGGGTAGGCGTTTCCAGTTATTTTGAGGTTTGTGGGTACTTAAGGGTAAAAATGAAATAAAGATATATGATTGGTCGGTGTATGGATAATACCCATAAATACCATTCCTCTCTAATACAACAGTGGTAGGCTGGCAGCCTAGAAACAATCTCTTACTATATATTTATACCTTATCAAAATATGTAGACAAAACACATAGTAAAACTGCTTAATCCAGTAATCCTTGTATTTTCCTTCCAACGCATCTTTCTCCTGTAAACGATGTAGCGCTTCCGAGCCTCGTGCAACCAAATAACATTTGATTAAATCATTTTTTTTTATTATTTTATAAACCTTTGTTATGTGGTTTATTTAACTTTCCTTGATTCACAACATATATTCATGCTGTGACAATCATGATCCATTTCTTCAAGTAATGCGTTTATATCTTCTAGCGTTTTAGGCTTTAATGATTTATGACTTTGTCGCTCATTGTCTTGATTGTTCATGTCGGGTTCTTGTTGGATCCTTTTCAATATTCATACCAAACCTCAATTGTTATGGAGAGTATATTGGTTTTGCGTTAATTCCCCCACATTATAGTTTGTTGTTTCAAGCCGAATTCTTGATCTCCATATTATACTTAGATGATACAAATCGAATCTTGATCTTGAATGGTCAATTGCGACATTTGTTGATTCTTTGTAGTTTTGATGATCATATTGATTGTTATGACTTAAGATCATTAATCAAGTGTTTAGGGACATATATGTGACATATAATCATCATTACTGAACTAGTAATATTTGAAGGCACATTTAGTAATTAGTCATTATCAAAACCAATATAGTTAATTAAGGTTTAAACCATTGTTTTCCCAATAACTCTCATCAAATTATCTTGGGTTACCGAGATTTACTTATATACCAATTGAGAATTCACAATATTGGAAGGACACCGCCCGTTGGTTGGTTCAGCGTAGCACGTTGCAAGGTCAAGGGGCTAGCCTTTGTGGGATCCAAGGTAGCGGTTACCTAATGAGAATTCTTAATATAAATTGATACAAGTAAAGAAGTGTAGGGCCTCTATGGTTTCAATACCATGAGGTGGTTTGAAGGGACACCACCCTTTGGAAGGTTCTGTGTAATGCCCTACACGGTCAAGGGGATGACCTCTTGTGAGGTTTAAATGGCAACACCCTCGATTGGTGGCAACAAATTTACTGCATCGGAAATGTAAATATTTAATAGAAGGGCCAGCGTGAAAGTTTTCGATTTTATCTTAAATATAGTTTACCGGAAACGCATTGATAATACTAAAGGTCGGTAGTGACTTTGAAGGTCAGTGATACCTTTGAAGTTGGATAGTGACTTTGAATTTTAGTATTGAAATTGAAGGTCATAAGTGGTTATGAAACTTCGATACCTACCAGGTCCGATACCGAAGCTAACTACTACGGTTACACCCTTAAAGTAACATTGCGACATTTCACTCAATACCTCTTGTCATTTTGGCACCTATGTAAGGAACTCACTTGTTCTAATTTAACTTCATTTGAATTTTACATATCAAAACCTCTTGTTGTTAGAAAGAAACTTTATATCTTAATCGTAATTAATTTCATGATACGTGAAATACTTTAATATGAAACAAACTCTACGCTAAATAGTAACATATCCAAGTCACATACATATAGAACTTCTAAGTCTCCAAAAAAAACTATATAGAAAGCCATATTTTATACCTTCTACTAAAATTTCGATTAAGACCCATACCAAATCAAAGAGCAAGATCGAAACAGAAAATAGTAAAACCACTATCAAACATCTAGCAAATCAGATAACTATATTTAGTTAATAATAATAATATGTACGATTATTATTTTATAAAATAAGTAAAATAATTTATTACTATGAAAGGTCAAACCCTCAGCCACCCACAGGGCTTGCTTCTTATCGGCTGCTGTCAAACCCAATCACAAACACACACGTGCCATCCACATCATCAACCTTCAACTCCCCCACGTTACCAATTTAAACCCTCGGACCTCATCTCACCCGAACCAAACTCCAAATCCAAACAAAACCATGGACATGGAGTCAACGGCCTCGGCAATCGGAGTATCCGTACCCGTGCTCCGGTTCCTGCTATGCTTCATTGCCACCATTCCTGTCGGCTTCTTCCACCGTTTCGTCCCCGGCGGCCCCACCGGAAAACACCTCTACGCCTCCCTCACTGGCGCCGTTCTCTCTTACTTGTCGTTCGGGTTCTCTTCGAATCTGCACTTTCTGGTGCCTATGCTGGTGAGCTACGTGTCAATGGTGGTGTATCGGAAACGATGCGGACTGATTACGTTTGTGTTGGCTATGGGATACCTCATTGGATGGTACGTTATTGTTACTTAATAATGGTTTAATTTGGAATTTTATTTATATAGTTTTGAGCATTTAGGGCTCAGTTTCGTTGTTAACGACTGCTCGAGCTCGGATAGATAAAAAGATAGAAACCAGCTGAGCTTTTCCGAGCCCGAACCTCGAATAAAGCACATTTAGTCATTGAGCCCGAGATCTTTTGGACTTCTATACAGTAAGATGCAGAAACCGGTTTTAAACCTAAACCGGTTGGGTTTGGTCAACAAAAGTCAAAACCGGTTTATGATCTATTTTGGTTCGGGCTGAAACCAATTTCTTGACCGGTTCTTGACCTGTTTTGGCCAGTTCTGGTAAAGAGAATTACAAATTGGTTCCGAATCTACGGTTTTAGTCAGTTCCAATTCCAAACCAGTTTCTACATAATTGGTTTCGGATCAATTTTCGGGTCGGTTCGGTTAACCGGATTTTTACCCACCTCTATAATAGTATGCAACAATTTTACACTACACGGCAGAGCTTGATTCAGGCTTTGGCTCATTTAAAGTACTACACGAACTAAAGCCGTTCCAAGTTTAGGCGTGATTAATGTTTTTCTCAAAATATATAAACTAATTATAAAAATGTATATAAATTAATTAATAAATAATAAACAAGCTGAGCTTGAGCCCGGCTTGGCTTATTTAGACCCCTTGCTATTCGAGTTGCTTAAATTGTGTAGATTTTGTATTTTGTTCGATCATTGATTTTGGATTGTACACAATCGAACGATGTTAGCTTGTTCTAGTGTTCTAAATTTGTAATATAGACACCGAATTCTCAATTTAAGGGGTGTGAAAACTGGATTAAGAGTGTTGTTAACTGTAAATTATTTGAAACACTTGTAGCCATGTATACTACATGAGTGGAGATGCATGGAAGGAAGGAGGAATTGATGCTACTGGTAAGCTTTCTCTCCATTGTTCATAATATTTGTTGTTGTGTTGTTGAAATAATATAAACAAGTCATGTTGTATTGTAAAAGAACCAAAAAATAAATAAATAATTTGCTATTTTATTGCTTACACCAGTAGGAAACACTAGATCCGCCCTTAAATTGAGTTAGGTATAGTTTTTACTTCATGAATTCAGAATTCATTAGCTTGCATTGATGGCCAACCATAAAACCTAACTTCTGAATAAGTATAAAGTGGTTGGATATTGGATACAACATAAATGAAAACTTTTATAACATCTCAAATATTTTAACAATGAAAGAGTAAAAAAAATTCAATGAACATTACATAAAAGGTGAAAACTTTACTGATTGCTTAATGCTAAATTTATGATTTATTCCATCATGTAGGAGCTCTAATGGTGTTAACATTAAAAGTAATATCATGTGCAATTAACTACAATGATGGATTATTAAAAGACGAAGATCTTCGTGAATCTCAAAAGAAAAACCGGTTACTTAAGCTACCCTCGTTAATCGAATACACGGGATTCTGTCTCTGTTGTGCGAGTCACTTTGCAGGCCCGGTTTATGAAATCAAAGATTACCTACATTGGACCGAACAAAAGGGGGTATGTTGAGTCAAACTTTTTACTCATCTTTTCTTGTTTTTATCCTAAGTTTTTATTATCTTTTATAAAATTTTATTCAGATTTGGATCAAAGGTTCACCATCACCATTTTTGGCAACTCTTAGAGCTCTTTTCCAAGCGGGTTTTTGCATGGGCTTGTATTTATATTTGGTACCACACTATCCGTTATCAAAGTTTACCGACCCAACATATAAAGAATGGGGATTCGCGAAACGACTTGGTTACCAGTACATGGCGGGCTTTACGGCCCGTTGGAAGTATTATTTCATATGGTCTATTTCAGAGGCTGCTATTATCATATCGGGCTTGGGTTTTAGTGGATGGACCGATTCTTCTCCACCCAAGGCCCTATGGGACCGGGCCAAAAACGTTGATATTTTGGGCCTCGAGTTTGCTAGGAGTGCGGTTGAGATACCGCTTGTGTGGAATATACAAGTCAGCACATGGCTTCGTCATTGTAAGTTTTTATTCCTTTTTTTATGTCAGTGGTCAAACGGGTCAAAATGGGTTGACTTGTTTGTTCATATGGGTTGAATTTGCCTAATATCTGTATCTATAGATGTTTATGACAGACTTGTACAAAAGGGGAAGAAAGCTGGTTTCTTGCAATTGCTTGTTACACAGACTGTTAGTGCTGTATGGCATGTAAGTTATATCGGTGCTTAAAGTTAGGGGTAATTAGGTAAATTTGCAAAACCTTGGTTCTTCAGGAATTTGACAGATATGAATCTATGATAGCAGGGATTATATCCGGGCTATATTATATTCTTTGTGCAGTCAGCTATAATGATTGCTGGTTCAAGAGGTAATAATTTGGTCTTTGCTTTTTTTTAAACTATGATTTGCTTAAATTGCTATATTTAATATATAATGTTTTTATTTGTCCCGTGTGCAGCTATTTACAGATGGCAACAATCGGTTCCACCAAATTTGGGATTGGTTAAGAAGATTTTTATGCTCGTGAACTTTGCTTATACCGTTCTTGTTTTGAACTACTCATGCGTCGGTTTCATGGTTAGTCATTAGTGTCGTGTTGGCTTTTTTCTTTAAAACGAAGATAAAACTAGTTTGACTCTTGGATTGACCTTTTTAAACTTGCCTTCTAATTTCAAATTGACCATAACACAACATGGTTTTTACTTCTTGTTTTCTTTGAAACAGGAAGAAAAAACATAGCTTGACTTTTAAGTTAACTTGACTTTTAATTTCAAATTGACCATAAAACTATGAAGAAATAGACACAATATGGTTTGCATATTTGGAAAGAAAGCGGTTTTTGTTCGAAACTACTCATTCTTATAGCAAAGAATAATTGGTTGTTGTTGAAAAGTCAAATCACTTGTTTTGAGATCTGTATGACCTTTTAAGGTCAAAGTTAATAAGGTTGCTATTAGAGTATTATCTTAAGTCTAAACATCAGAAGTATTGTTATTATTTTTTGAAGTGTTAGGTCAAGTTTAATTTTGTGATTTTGGTGCAAGTATTCAGATCATTTTTCAAGTTAAATTTCTGTAACTGGCCTAAAATACAAAAAAAAAAAAAAAAAACCCTAGGATTTAGGGGTTGACTTCAGAATATCACGTTTTTGTGTCTAAGAAACCGCACGTAATCATTTTATTTCAGATGGTTTGTCAAACACTATTTTCTATTGGGGATTTAAGGTAGATTTTTATACATATTTGGTTGTTTGCAACAGGTATTAAGTCTACACGAGACATTAACAGCATACGGGAGTGTATACTACATTGGAACTATTATTCCTGTCGTATTGATTCTTCTTGGTAACGTTATTAAAACAAAGCCAGCTAGATCCAAAGAACGAAAAGAACAGTAAGAAAAAGACCATAATTTTATGACAAGTCAGGTTTGTATCATCAATCTTAATCATCCAAATTATTCACTCAGTTGTTTTCATGTGTTTTTTGCAGTCTTGTAATGTACTATATGATATATATATAATTATCCGTCACGAAGTAGGTCTTGTTTGTTTGGATAGGTCTTGTTTGTTTGGATGACACATAGTGATATACACAAAACATATTTATCTCTACTCGGTCTCATTTGCGAGTTGTGCAGGAGATGAGTTTGTAGTCAACGTGACATAAAGTCATAAACTTGACTCGAACAAATAGCAATCTTACGCCTTGACCCCTTCATCTTTCATTGAGCTTGACTGCAGCCCTCAAAGTTCCAAATTATGCAATTCAACCCATGAACAATCAAGTAAGCAGAACACTCTATTGTTGTATCCCATTCGATGTACTTACTTGAAAGACATTTCCAGTGGTGGTTGGATCAAAATGCACCTCTTCTTTATAAAAAAATGTGACCACCAAGGCATTTGTCCATTACTCCATTTTATCAGGCTTTGGCTCTCTCATAGCCAAAACCAGCTCTAAAAATGTCTCTAAACGCATCCGCGCCCTCTCTTTATATAAACGTTATTGTAAATGAACTTTCATTTTCCTTATATCTTCCACATCATCCTCCCCTCGTAAAAAAGTCCTATAATAGATTTTGACATGCGCCGAATCAAGGAATCTTGTTTGCTCATGACCCTTCTAAGATTTTGATTTTTGAGCTATTTAAAAGGAGCATGTAGATTTAGACATTATTGTTAGAGATGCATATAGAGAATATAACCTGGCACATGAGAACATGATCATGGATGAAGGCCAGGACTAGTTCATCAAGCTTGTATGATCTTAATATTAACAAAACTAGTGGGCATTTAACCTTTTTTTAGGCCACGCATATCGCTCAATGATTTTGAGTCAAATTTCTTTTTATTATAGTTACCACCGGTGGTTACCCATCCTCATTACAACAGAGCTCTTCTGGCACTCAATGGCTTGGTATCTTCTGCACCCACTAGAGCTCTTTGTTACCGTCTCTTATTGTAAACCACCATGATTACGTGTGTGGGAGTCACTTCGTTGATTATAAGCTATAGTATTCATATCATGTGAACTTTTGCTAGCGTGCAAGTTGGGACGACTCAACCATTTAAGTGTTCAAAGCAAAGTAGAAATCGTTGCTTTTTTTTTTCTCTCTCAAATTTCAGTGTTAAGTCTGACTCAATACTTTCGATTTCAATTTGGCATGAAAATTAGTAAGAAGAAACTCAAATCATCTAGTGTAGTCTCGCTAAATTAATATGAGTCAACAAATAGAATACAATACAAATAATCAAGTCTTACCAAATTATCTGAGTGTAGGCTTGATTAACATACAACAAAACATTCTCAAGTCTTAACATTTTACAAGAATAATGAACTCCATCAACAATAAACCTTTTAGTTAATTGTTTTTGAATCACCCACACATAAAATGGTCAATATCATTTCATGAAATATACCTTAAATTATGTTTGGCTCCAAATAGATCGAGCAGCCCTGTCGACATTTAATTCGAAACCACTCATATATGAACGTGTCAAAACGGGCAACACCAGAACGGGAGCTTACCACCCGTTGATTGTTTTCTAGAACGACAAACACACACACACACCCACGCCCTACTCCTAGATCTATAACATTGTCATTGCCTCGAACCCTCAGCCTCACACGTCTAGCCTTTGTACCACCAGTTCGATACCTTGTTTGGTTTATGAACATAGTATACCACAAACATGATCCAAAATATTATGCAAATTCACATGACCAAATGATTATCAAGTTTTCATTTCCAACAATTTTATTAATCAAAACAATCCAGAAAATAAACCTCAAGAAAAATACAAAATATCATCAACACTTCCTGTCAATTTAAAAATACATCAATAGCATCAAGAAGAAAAAACGACAAACAACCGCAACTTCAAACCTTACGGTTAGGCTGCAACGGGTGTCTTTCGGTTCGGCTCAAACACATACTTCACAAGCGATTCTTTAATCGACAAAAGCTCGGGAAACTCCGTTTTCAACTTGGTAGTATCAAGCTCGTTATTGCTTCTTGGTGCAATAATCACCTTAGCTTGCTCCTCAAGATTAAAATTCTTCCAAGTGTAGCTCGGGTCAATGTACTCGCGATACAACTCCAAGACCTCGTTATGGCTGACACAACCCGGGTTTGTGAAATTGTAGATCCCAGTTAGGTTTCTTTTAGCCATTTCAATAGAAATCGGGAGGAGTTCATCAAGAATGGTCATGGAGTTGGGGATGTTGACCACTTTCTCATAACGACTGATTTTCGTGATGAAGTTTCGTGGGTTTGTAAGATCTGATGAAATTGGCATCCGTACGCGTAATGTGCATACATTCTCATAGTTGTTGAGTAATTCTTCGACCTGCGGGTCAAACAATGAGAAGGTAAGGTTTCACTTTATCAAGATAAATATTCGACTTGAAAAATACAAATCAGGATTTTGATAGCGGGTCTATATCATTTAACTTATGGACCCGTGAAATGACAAACGATTTGTATGAATCAAAGAAAGGTTAGAAATATCTTTCAACAGTGCTTCTTCAACTTAGATCTACCACATTTTCATCCATAAATATAATTTTATAAATCCACACAAAATTATCACATACATAGGTTATAATCAACTTAAAAATTGCTTATTATTTGTTTTTAATCCAAATACAAACAAGTTGTAACATCATTTAAGATCTTAGCTGTGTGTGAGCAGTATAGGACTTCAAAAGCTCGAATAGAGTTTGACACAACTCAGGTCCTATATGACCCGTATATCTTTATATGGCTCGTATGTGAAGATCCATGGTGGTATATGAAGATCTTATGCCTAAAAAACCCCTCAAAACAAAAAACATCATAATTGACAAAATTATAACAAGGTCATTGCACAAATCTTGAAAACTATACTAAACTCTAAACAAAAAATGAAATCTTTAAATAAAAACCTCAGGCGTTGACTTTATTTTACCATGTTTAGTGGTGACTGGTGAGGGTCCCAATCTTACTTTTACAAATAACACACAAATCTACAAACACCAATAAGATCAAAGAACAAAACCATATCAAGATCTCAGATCCACCCCTAATTTCCAACAACCCCACACAAAACATCTCAAAAAACACAAATTCATCAAATGGGCAATGCACCAATCAAATAAAAATCAAATCTTTAACCAAAATAAGTTTCATTTAACTTAACATAATCTTAATCTTACCATAGCTTTCGTCTTGGAGTAAAACGACCCAGTAAAGTTCGGAGTATCCTCTTCCTTAAACCCGACACCCGACCCGAGCTGATGCTCCGAATCATACTCAAATATACACCCAGTTGCATAATTAATCAAAATCAACCCTTTTTCCCTGCAGACGTCAGCAAGCGTCAGCGTGCCCACAACATTAGTCCGAATGGTCTCCACCTTGTGCGACTCGCACCAGTCAACGTTCGGCCGGCCGGTGACTCCGGCGGCGTTGAACACGTGGGTTGGGTTCACGGCGGCGATGTCGGCGATTAGGGTTTCGCGGGATTCGAGGCGGCCGGAGCCGTAGGTGTAACGGATGTTCTGGGATTCGCATATTTTGCCCAGTAGACCGCCGATCCAGCCGGTCCGGCCGTAGATCAGGAACTTGAGTGGGGTTGCGGGTGAACCGTTGGATTGGGTAACCATGGTTTGGTCGATGTGAATAATAATATTATTATTATTGCTGTTGCAGGTGAGTTAAGTGTGTGTGAGGTTTATTTGTTTTATAGAGGGGTGAGAGATTTGTGGGGCAGAAGATTCGGCAGCTGTTGTTTTTATTATTTATTGTATCGTATGTAAGTTACTTGTCGGTGTCTATTGAAATTGACTTCAAATTCATGTCTAAAGGCTAAATATAATTATGAAAAGTTAGGCTGAGGGGTGTGGGGGGGCGCGAGAGGGGGCGCGAGTGGGGGCTCCAGCCAATAATATTGTGACATGTGGCAGAGAGAGAAACTTGATAAGATGGGTGTTGGTTGTGGTGCTCGCGCCCCGGGCCCTGGTGTGGAGGGGCGCGAGAGGGGGCGCGAGCGGTTTTTTTTTATTTTTTTATAAATGTATTAAAAAAACGTATTATTAAAAAAACTCATAAATTATTTAAAAAAACACACATTAATTAAAAAAACACATTAATATCTAAAAAAAAAATTAAAGTATTAAAAAAAAACATTATTCTTATTCTTCGGCTTGGTCTTCTTCGATCAACCTTTTCCGGATACGTTCCTTTTGTTTTTCCATTAGCATTTGGTCGACCGGATTTAGGTTACTGAAGTCTCTTGTAAGGAAGTCCAAATCTCTCGTTCTTTTTTTTTCCTTTTTGTCATTAGAGACCACCTCCATGGTTTTGTTGAATTTATTGAGGGATTCAACAAGATCGGCGATGTTTACGGCTTCCCCCTCAGCCGGTTTTTTCCCCCTGGCGTCCCTTCCCAATTGCCGCCTCCTCGGCGGTGAAGACGTTTCCTCCCCCGCAACGTTTAGGTCGAATCCAACCCGGCAATCCGACCCGGCGGAAGTGCTATACGCTCCAGACGAACTAGTTTTAGTCCGTTTCGGCCCTACTTCCGCATCAAGGTCCGGCGCCACCAGCTCAACCCACTTAGAACACCTTCTCAACCTCTCCCACACCTTTACATCGTCCCACGTCTTCACCGTCCCATACCTCCGCAGGCACTCCTGCTTCCACTCTTCGACAGTGAAATTATAAACCGCCAAATCGTCACTGCCACTTGGTCTCATACGACCGGCGTTCCTGTTGAACAGATTAGTAAACAAGCCAACAAATTTTCTGATTTCGGTCCACCGACCCGAAATCATATCGGCGTTCCGCTCTGTACTCCCAACGAGCGAATAGAACGTCTCCCTAACCTTTGTCCAAAAGACCTTGCTCTTTTGGTAGTACGCTGCAAAATGCATAAATAAATTTGTAAGTCATTTAACTTTTTTATTTAACTTTTTTATTAAAAATCATTTTTAAAAACGTTAAAACAATTACCGCAACGCCGATTCTCAGAAATGACTATCCAAGCCCGACACAGGGCTTCCTTCTCATCCGATGACCACGGAGTGGTTTTCCGTTTCGTCCTTCCAGTCGAAGCCGAACCCGACCCGTCCGTTGCAACTTGTTTTTTCCGGTGGACGCGTCTTCTTTGTCCCGCAGCTTCACCTTCTGGTTCTTGTGTCTCCGGAACAACAAAGTTAGGAGACGGTTGTATGTTGGATGGTTGAAAGCCGGATGATTGTTGCGACCCCGAATAAAACATCGGTTGGTCCGGTGCCGACCATAAATCGTCGTAACTGTAATCTGAATCTAGGTTTGGGTACCAATTTCCAGCCATGTTTTTAAAAAAAGGTTTGGAAGATGGGGTGATTTTGGGTTTTGGGTGTGGTATGTGATATTGGTATGTGATATTGGTATGTGATATTGGTTTTGGGTGGTATGTGATATTGGTTTTATAGAGAAAAAAAATTTTTTTTTTTAATAAACAAAGAGCCCAACGGCTCTATTTACGCATTCCCAGGCCACTTCACGCGTTCTCCCAGCCGCTACCCCTCTTGCGCCCGCCTGGAAATCCGCGCTCGCGCCCCTCTCGCGCCTCGGTGGTGTGGTGCTCGCGCCCCGGGGCGCGAGCGGATGGCCTCACGCGCCCTTTCTCGCGCTCCACACCCCTCAGCCTTATAACTAGTTAACAAAAAGCTAGCCCTGCATTCTTGAGTATTTATTTAATGATTTGAAAAAGAAAAAATATAAGATTTTTTTTTATTTTAGTTTTTGTAAGAAGAAAGAGAATAAAAAGAAAAATTAGAGTTTTTTTCCTTTAAAACTTTCCAGCTAAATATGTCATTGTGAAGGAAAAGTTTATAGTCATGTATAATATTATTAATTTATCCTATCTTTTTCTTTCAATCTAACTAAAGAGTAAGGGCATAATTATAAAGTTACAATTTTTTCTATTTTTTCCTTCTTATCTAACTCAATAATGTAATTAACACTTTCTTTTCTTTTATTTAACTCAGAAATGTCTTTTAAGTATATAATTTATTTTTCTTTCTTCCTCTTTCCAATCTTATTATTTTTTTTTTCTTATATTTTAAACTCGAGAATACAGTGCAAGTGTGATGTGTATAATTGAACGTCAAATGTTTATCTAACCCTTTTCACCTTTTTTTAACTAAACATATCACTTCCATCAACTTTTACATTAATACAAAGCAAACCTTTTTATTTTTTTTTCCTTTCCATCAACTTTTTAAATATTTTTTACAATTTTTTTATATATTTAAAATGATATTTTGTTTCTTTTTAAATAAATTTTTTTTTCTTATTTAAAATAAACATATTTTTATTATTTAAAATATGTTTTTTTTAATTGAATGTGTGTGTTTTTTCTTTAATAATTTTACAGATTGTTTGCATTTTTTAAAACAACTTTCATATTATTTGTTAATAATAATAATAAAGAAAATAGTGTGTTTACGCAATAAACTACACAAATTTTGTGAATTGATAATGAAATACATAAGGTTATATGATAATTTGTATTTTAACATGGATATAATATTTATATATGAAAATATAGTTTAACTGAAAATAATATACACAAATGTGATCATTTGTATTCTTAAAAAAAAAATAATTTTTATAATTCAAAAGGTGAAAATATTAAAGAGAAACTATAAAATGGAAATACTATAAAAGTTGAGTAATATGTCAAATAAAATTGTTAAAGGAATTCAAAGCTCAAGGAAGGATGTATGACAAATAGGAGAGGGGGTACGTTTAGCTTAGCCTATTATTTAATCAATTCTTTTAACTGGTTTTTTATTTTAGGACTTAACCTTTCACTATTTTAAAGAGATAATCCGTTAACAAACATCTTGATGGCATTTGGCCGCAAATCCTTTAGTAATTAAAACTGATGTTAAAAAAACTTATGATGTAATAATACTAACATTAACTAGTCACATTTTACTTAGTATACTTGATTATATGATTTAAATTTTATGCAAGTTTTTAACATTTAAAATTGATACTTATCAAACAACTATGTAGCATACTCTACGCGTTGCAGTGGTCTGATGTGTGATCACTGAATTAGCTAATTAGTCTAAATGTCATGAAAATTTTCACACCTTTTATATTTTAAAATATGGTTAACATAAAAAGATGTAACATATTAAGATAACAATTAAACATCATATTCGTTATGGATGCAAACCGGAGATGCATACAGTCAAATTAAGAGACAGAAGCAACTTCATTATTTAAAAGAGAAAGACAGTAACAAAAGTCAGTAAAACCTGGGTGTTGTGACGCCTAGGTGACGCGGGCTTGGTCAGTATCAGTTAAGTTCGTTATAATACCGGAAATAAACCAACAACAAAAAAAATATGTAAAATAAACATATTTAAAAGAAATAAAACCAAAAGAAAACGTATTTTACAGAAAAAAAAAAATAAAAGAGTTTTTTCCCAAAAAAGTGTTATGAGGAAAATATAAAATAGTGTTCATACAAAACTATTTATTAAATTAGTGTTCTTTGTTTTCCTCACTCCTAAAATCATTAGATAACATCTTGCTACTGTATTAAAGCAAAACAATGTGGACGCATGTCATCTTTATAAAGTGTCCACATAGGATGACATATAAATTATTTTCAAAATTAAACCCTATTTAAATCTATTAAATTAATTTGCTACATTTATTATTATTTTTAAAATTCCAAAATTAAATTTTCATTAACTTTCATCTAATGTGACTTCCATAATAAAAAAACGTTTAATGTTTATTTATTTTTACGTCTTTTAAATTAATTTTTAAATACTTTATTTCAAAGTATTATTATTATAAAGATTTTTTTGATTTGCGTAAAACAACTAAAATACGCCAAAACTATTAAAAGTCTATTTTCGAGCGTGTGTACATCAGAATACCCAAAATTTGCCTTATGTGAAAATTTAGTTAAACTTGGTTCGATACTTGATTTATTTTACCATTTTAAAACCTTAAAGTTTTACTTTCGTACTATAAGATAATTAATATGGGAAATCACATGTGTTGTGTACAAAGAGATATTTGAAGGTTTTATGAACAATTTTTGTATTTAATCTTTTTTCAAATTTATATATAATGTAATATTTAATTTCATATATGAGAATTTGTTATACATTCCTAAATTATACCACGTATATACACATCTTTTTTTATTGATGTTATATTCTTTATTTAGTCAGTGTATTACACGGGCTACTAACCTAGTATGACTTTATAAACAAACTAGTTTTAATATTTTTAGAAACTACTTTTTCTTTATTAAATAAAAGTGTATCTCTTTTTTCTTTAGATGAAACATGCTTTTTTATTCGCAATTCTCACAATATAGGAATTTAGGAAGATTCTTCTGATCATATTATTTTTAGTATTAAAAGGGTTTGTAAAATGATAATGCATATCACTTAAATTAATAGTCCAGATAATAAGTAAGGTAAAAAAAACAATAAATACATTTATATATAGTTGAAGATGAGATTGGAAAGGGACGAGTTTCAAATACTCTGATACAAAATTGGTATCAAATACTGTACCCATTTTGGGTACTCTTTTTTTTATTTTTTTTTTCATATTTGAACAAAATTGGTATCAAATTTGAACAATAAATACATTTTGGGTACTTTTTTTTTCATATTTTACTTTAACTTTTGGTTATTCTGATAGTTCACTTTTTGTATAATCTTCATTGCCATTATAGTAAATATTGTGTAATGCACGCTCGTTTCTTTCTTTTAACAAGCCTTTTCTTATATACATAAAGACGTTGCTTTATGCAATAAGATAAAAAAAGGTATAATCTGTTAAAAAAAGGTATAATATTTTCTGATAATGGCAATACTTAACTTTTAATTTGATAAGGTTGCACATGGAATTTGTTCTTTGAATCACCATATTTGATTTCAATGTATAGAGAGAAATCAATTTGCCAATAGTGAACTTGATCCGATTAGAATTATTCACAAGCTGAGCCAGGGCTCACGCTTGAAAAACGAGTTGGCTTAACTAGCTCATGTATTTTAACAAGTTGAAAAGTCAAGCTCAAACTCAACTTGTTGAAAGCTCAAACCAGCTCGTGGTTTGTCATGTATTTTTATATATTTTTTTATAAAAATATATAAAAAAAATTATATATTTTTTTACGATAATTATCTTTAGAAGAAAAATAAATAAATAATTTTTATCATACACATAATATAAAATTTATAAACAATAGAATTTATAACATTATATTAGTATATTTGTTCTTTATATATATATTTATATGCTATTTTTATTATATAAAATACATGTTTATCTAATAAAAGAAAAAGAAACAAAATTATTTAATTAAATTCAAAATCGGATCTCAAAATATTAAAATAGTTTTTTTTTTTTTTTGAAAAAAATGTTTTTGGTGAAATTAAATGCTATCAAATAATTTTTATAAGAGAGAAATCCAAAAACACTTTAGTTCGTAAATACTTTTGTAGCAACACCGTAAATATTTTTTTCCATAACACTACTACAGGAAAAAGCTCTTTAATTTTCACACTTTTTATACTATATAATATGGTAACATAAAAGATGTAACATAATGGGATAACTGTTAAACATCATATTTGTTATGGATGCAAATCGGAGATGCATACAAATTAAGAGATAGAAGCAACTTCATTATTTAAAAGAGAAAGACAACAACAAAAATTAGTAAACCTGGGCGTTGTGGCGCCTAAGTGGCTAAGCGACGTGGGTTTAATTAGCATCAGTTAGGTTCGTTATAATACCAGAAATAAACAAAAAAGAGAGAAACAAATCTGTAAAATAAACGTATTTAAAAGAAATAAAAACCAAAAGAAAAAGTATTTTACAGGAAAAAGAAAAGCTCAAATAAAATATTACCAAAAATCTTTGCGGCACGAAGTTCCGATTTTATCTATATAGTATAATAATTGTTATTGTGATATTTTTGTGTTACTTTTTTTTATTATATATAATATCTACTAGGAGCTATATTAGAGATTTAAAAAAGAAAAATGACATTTGCAAGTGAAAATCCATCTAAAAATACTTTTCAGCTTATCTTCAGTCATTGTGTATCTAAAATAAGTAAATAACTGATTTGGATAATTTTTATTGTGATCCCGTTGATAAAACTGAATAAGAAAGGACATGACCAAAAAGAATGACAGGGAATAAAAAAAAAGTATTTCACGCGTGCATGGTCTTAATCAACCCAAGCCGAAAATTTGATAATCGAGTGATGCATTCGAATACCGAATATTAATGAACTCAATAAGAAGATCCTGAAAAAGTGAGCACACATGCTCTTTAAATCTAGAGCATAGTTACCGAATTCACCGGAAGACCAGCGAATTGCGAATTGGTTCACGATGAATCGAAACGAAATTCATCACATTCCGGTTCGCTCCGGTATGGCGTACCAAATGAACTAATTTGGTGTTCCAATTCGCTCCGGGACGCTATGTCAATTTATGACGCCGGTACCGCCATTTTTGCCGGAAAATGAGGAAGGTGGAAGGAGGCTGCGTATATAAAAGTTTAGCTATTTCTACCTTTAACCCCTAAATCTTTCACGAGTTTACATTTAGTTCCTAAAGTTTATAAATATTTATATAAAAATAATTAAAAAGGTGAAATTCGCTTGTGTATTTTAACGATTAACCCCCTCTAACTTCACTAGTTTACATTTGACCCATAAACTTATAAGTTTATACATAAAAAGTATAAAATTAACATGATATATATACAATTACATATAAATTATAAATAGCTATTGTTTGGTTTGGGTATATCGAACCGAACTACATGGTACACCGTACCGGTTAGTACCGAAATGAACCTACCCCCGTCTGTACCGAATACGTTAGCTTTAGCGAATTGCATACCCGAACCACGTACCCATACCGGAGTGAACCTAATCTAGAGTCAAATAAATATAACAAGTAAAAAGGAAATAATTAACTTAAAAAACTAAAGCGAGTAATGATTACTTAAGAAAATAGTTTAATATTTTAAACACATGATTCTTGAGTTGATGGACCTTGTTTAAAAAATTAAGCACGAACGTGGCCAGGTCCGACTTTGTAATCCAAATGAACGTCGCCTTCGTAGTTCCTCCCCATCATCCTTTTTAGTATTGTTTTTTAATATTTCACATTTTGTATATTTGAAAAAGTATACTTAATTTTAATGTTGATATTTTAATGAAAATAAACTTTTTTATAACATAGTATATATTCTTTTATTGAATCCAGATTAGAACCCACGAGCTAACAAGAGATTCCAGAAATCTAAAATAGAGATCAAATCACGCTCCAATAGTTGAAATATTCCATAGGAAAAAACGTGAAAACTCCGTGATTGATTTTGAGCACGTTTGGGATTGAGTTTGAAAAATGTTTCTTGGTTTATTTGTGTTTTTTAAAAAAAGCAACAAGTTAAAATGTGTTTGACAATTACAAATATCTTTTTCATTTTAACTTTTTGAAAGGGTTAAAAAACAGTTTTCAACTTTAATCCTGGTTTCTCAAAATGTCTTTTTGTAAAAACCAATAAGCATTTTTCAAACTCAATCCCTAACATGCTCTTAGTAATCAATAAGTTATTAAATATGATATTTTAAAGATTACATAAACAATTTTGTTCGAATCAAATGTTCTATGTAACATGTATTTATCAGTTTTACATCCGAATAGGTTTGATGTTTAATGGTGTTTCATTGTTTTCATAGTTTCATTTTCATATACGTGTTTGGGTTGATAATTGGGGAGTTCATAGGCTTAATAGCTAAAGACATAAACTTCGACTTTTGATGTTGGGCTAATGATTGCTGCTTTGGTTCATGTGCTGCCTGGTTTATGATAAAAATATAATAATTATCGTTGATCTCTCATGTTGTCTTCATCCCATACCACTCATCATCTTTGCCGGATTTAGACTTTCATCAAGATTGAAGCTTTCATCATTTGACGATTTGGTTAGATCGTTGTGTTAGACTAAGTGTAGTGGGACAATTTTGGGGCCAAAATTGCGTCAATGTAGCCGTGAACACCCCCTCTCGGCGATTGGGGGGGTGGAGGGACATGTATTTGTCGCCTGTTTGTGCTTGAAAATAATAATATTTTAATAATACGTTGACAACGGTCAGATACAAAACAAAACAAAAAAAACAGAAAGAGACAACAACACACTATATATATACCCACTATCTCAAAAAAAAAAAAGATATAATTTCTTCAACAAAAATACCAATTCTTTCAAACAAAAACACCTACAATCTTCCAATTCTCCGCACGCCTACAAAAATAATCCAAGAAACAACCCGAACAACCCATGGCTCAGTTTTGGGCAATACGCTGCTCCATTCAACCAACAAACGAAGTTTTATTTGTGTATTTTAATTCTAAAAATAAAAAAAAATATTTTATTTTAATATTTGTTTTTTAAATTTTAATGTATTTTTATTTATTTAATTAATTTAATGAAGTTTTATTTGTTTATTTTAGTTATAAAAAAAATGATGTGACTATTTGATGGGGCCATATTGGGTTACAAACCACTACACCCTAAAATAAAAATCGTCCTCCTAATGACGTGGCACAATATGTTAGAAATTGCCCCCCCCCCCCCCGCCCCCACACAACAATATAGCCCTTCCACTACACATAGCTTTAATGATCTCAATTTGGTTGTTCACTTGTTATCATTTGTATTCCTCTGTTATTGTCTTATTCTTGAGCAAACAGTTGTGGTTTAGAGTTAATAATAATATGATATTTAGTGTTTGTGACATTAAATTGTCATATTCGTTACTTTTTAAACCCGAAAACTCGATACATTTAAAATTTTCAGTTTTCTTTTTATTTATCATTTTATTTTTTTATAATGTTATCAATTAATCTCAATTTTCGTTTCATGTATTTTATGTAATCATTTCTATGCAATTATATTTTCACCCCTTTTATAGTATCGCCTGCTCATTTAAAACATTAATAATCAAGATAATTTATTCATGAACTTTTCTCATACAAATCACTATAATTATTCTTGGATTATTATTATTACCATCCTTTCATATGTTTTTTTACTAATAAAAACTAATGAATGTTTTAAATCAATAAAATTGATTAAAAGAGTTAAACCGCTTGAAAACCCCATTAAACAATTTTCTTAATTTGTGTTTTAATTATATTAAATATGATTAATTTTCATAAATACCATAAGACATAATAACTCTACAATTTAACTATGAAGAGATGACTAATCCTCTATCATTTTCACACATCAAATACATTCTTTTCTTAAGCTTGAGAGCATTAACTATAAAGAGATGACTAATCCTCCAATAAGTATTTTTCAAACTCAATCCCAAACATGCTTTAGTAATCAATAATCTATTAAATATGATATTTTAAAGATTACATAAACAATTTAGTTCAAATTAAATGTTTTATGTAACATGTATTTATCATTTTTACATCCGAATAGGTTTGATGTTTAATGGTGTTTCATTGTTTTCATAGTTTAATTTTCATATACGTGTTTGGGCTGGTAATTGGGGAGTTCGTAGGCTTAATAGCTAAAGACATAAACTTCGAATTTTGATGTTGGGCTAATAATTGATGCTTTGGTTCATGCGCTGCCGGGCTTATCGAAAAAATATAATAATTGTCGTTGATCTCTCATGTTGTCTTCATCCCATACCACTCATCATCTTTGCCGGATTTAGTCTTTCATCAAGATTGAAGGTTTCATCATTTAATGATTTGGTTAGATCGTTGTGTTAGACCAAGTGTTGTGGGACAATTTTGGGGCCAAAATTGCGCCAATGTAGCCGTGAACACCCCCTCTCGGCGATTTGGGGGGGGGGGGGGGGGGTGGAGGGCTGTAAGCCCTCGCTTCCCGGGAATCTTACAACTGGTAATCATATCTGAAATTTCCCAAAAATTTAAAACCAAAAATAATTTGTTTTATTAAAAACCATTTCAGAGTAAATTAACAGCGGAAATTCATGAGTATTAAAAATGCCCAAAACCTGGGAAAAGGTTCCAAACAATAAGTAGTGGTAAAGGTTAAGTATCCAAAATCCCAACCCGGGTACAAGTGCCCAAAAATCAAATGTAAACAAAATGTCTGTTTTATTTCAAAATCTCTTACTAGGAACGCCTTCAACCATCCGAGTAGTCTCCAGTACGTCCAAGCAGTAATCTCGAGTCCTTAACTTGAAACTCAAACTAACATACACATAAAGTCAGCTTGAGCTGAGTGAGTTCAAGTTTTAATAAACGACATTTATACAAATCATTCCAAGAGTTTAAATATAAACAGGATATGAACAAATAGACAATGGGTAAATGATAAGTAGCCATATTTACACACACACACACACACATATATATATAGGGTAAGGATCCTAAGAGAACCATTGGCAAATTGAGAACTTTGAGAACCATTTTGGACCACTAAAAAAACCCTCTAAAAAATTATAAAACAAACAAAACCGAAAAATTTAAAAAAGTAAAAAAACCTAAATTCTTATATTTCATTCCGGTTTCATTAAAAAAAAAGCAAAATTTTTTTTTCTTTTTAATTCGTATTATACCTATACACATATGTATACTTTCATTTAATCTCTACTTACGTAATATATACATATGTACATTATCATTTACCTTAAATTATACATATGTGTATAGGAAAAAACATGTGTGTACATATTATACATATATGTATAATAAAAAAAAACCGATTTTTTTTTTCTTTTTAATTCGTATTATACCTATACACATATGTATACTTTCATTTAATCTCTAGTTATGTAATGTACACATATGTACATATCATTTACCTTAAATTATACATATGTGTATAGGAAAAAAACATGTGTGTACATATATGTACATATTATACATATACGTATATGTATAATTTAGCTAAACCGAGAATTTTTTTTTACGTTTTTTTTTTCTTTTCTTTTTTTTAGAAACCGGGATGATAAATAAGAACTTTGGTTTTTTTACTTTTTTTATTTTTGTGTTTTTTTTGTTTTATGATTTTTTTTATTTTTGGGTTTTTTTGTGGTCCAAAATGGTTCTCATAGTTCTCAATTCCCAAAAAGTTCTCACATGATCCTGATCCTATATATATATATATATAGGGAGAGGATCAAGAGAAAACTCATTTTTAAAGAGAAACCTTAAAAACTCTTAAAGAATTATTTTTAATTAAAAATAAAAAATATTTTCAAATTTCTGTTTTTGTCATTATTCTTATATTTTCTTACCCTTCACTCGAAATAAAATAAAAAATAATACAAAAAATTAAAAAAAAAACCCCGCTGCAATACACATACGCATTACTGTGCGAAACGCTTGTATTACACATGTATATTATTATGTATTTTAAGTTCAATAGTGTTTAATTGCATATTTTCAATATCTGTGTATTGTAAATGTGTAGTAGTGTAGTATTATATGAAAAAAAATAATAATAAAATAAAAGTCGATGTAGTGCACATATGCGTTATTGTTGTATTACACATACGTACTAATGTGCATTCGATTTGCGTATTAGTATTATATTGCATATATACAATAGTGTGTATCAAGTATGTGCAATAGTGTTGTATTCTATGCAATACAACACTTTTGCATATATGCAATGCACACTATTACACATGTATACTACACCGACGAGGTTACTGACAAGGGTTTTTTTTTGGAACCAATAACAACATATAAGAATAATAGAAAAAAAAAACTTCAAAAATTTTTTTTAAAAAAAGTTAAAAAATAGTTTTTTAAGAGTTTTTAAGTTTTCTCTTTAATAAAAGTTTTCACTTGAACCCACCCTATATATATATATATATATGAAGTCGATGTTGTGCACATGTGTGTTAATGTTGTATTACACATACGTACTAATGTGTATTCGATTTGCGTATTAGTATCATATTGCATATATACAATAGTGTGTATCAAGTATGTGCAATAGTGTTGTATTCTTGCAATACAACACTTTTGCATATATGCAATTCACACTATTACACATGTATACTACACCGACGAGGTTACCGATAAGGGTTTTTTTTTTGAACCAATAACAACATATAAAAATAACAGTTAAAAAAACTTCAAATTTTTTTTAAAAAATAGTTTTTTAAGAGTTTTGTCGAACATGGATTTTAACGGTAAAATCTCATTTTAGTGTATTAATAATCATGTTTTCGAGAAGATTTAACGAAACCAAGAGTTGGTTTTTAGACGGGAAAAGATAATATATATTTTATAAAAAAATTATTTAGTTTGAAAAATAATTTTATTTTATTTATTATGGTTTTTAGATAATTTATTTAATCTTTGAATAATAATTAAATGAGTTTTAAAAAAAGTTAGAAACACTTGCATTGACCCGGGTTCGAGCCCGGGTCTCGTGATTAACAGCACCAGTGGTTAACCACTAGACCAACTGATTTTTTGATTTAAGTATAGAACAGAAAATATTTATACTAACATTGCAGTTCATCTTCTTCTTTATACAAACCCTAGTTTCTCAATCTGTAATTTGGTTTCATGTTCGTTTAAATTATGTTAGGGGTTATGATTTACGGATGAACACGATTCAAAACCATATAACAATTACCTCAGATGGTGTCTGGAAGGGAATGAACGAAGTGGCCGAAATCCGAAGCTTAGGAGGACCAAATACGATTTATAGAGTGTTTGATAATGAATTTGAAGGTGATGATCGAGTTTAGTAGCATGTTAGAGTCCTATTTATACATTTAATTGGAGCGTGTTAGCATTGAATGGGTATAATTGATTTGGCCGGAAATCCGGCGGTGATTACGGGATTAGATTTTACGTTTTGGCATCGATATAACGTAATTAA
Organism: Bidens hawaiensis; assembly: GCF_021521415.1. Taxonomy (NCBI): domain Eukaryota; kingdom Viridiplantae; phylum Streptophyta; class Magnoliopsida; order Asterales; family Asteraceae; genus Bidens; species Bidens hawaiensis. The sequence goes on along the minus strand of NW_027505260.1, from coordinate 38,667 downwards.
TAAGTTGATTACGGTTAGTTATTATCGTCAAAGTTCGTTATACTTAAAAATCGGGTCAAAGAACAATATTTATGGGGGTTTGGAGGCTGCCGGTTTCTTTGGTTCGCCGGCCGGAAAACCGGCTGCCAGAATTACGGGTAAGAGGGTGGGAGGGTTGGTTAATTATAATATTACTAGCTTTAGAACCCCGTGTATTACACGACATAAGTTAATGCATAAATTACAATGAATAATTTAATAAATAATTTAATAGAAATAAAATAAAAGATAATTAATGTAAAACGCAATACCACTGGAAGCAGCATTTAAAACAATGGGGTCTTTAGATTTGAAGGATGTAGTTAAAACATTTCACAAAAATATTTTTCACTCCATACCCTAAACCCTAAATCATAAACAAAAAAAGACATCATATTTTCCTTTTGGAACAGCTTTCATGATATCCTTATAAACACACTGTTGTTCAACTGTCACAATAGTCTTATACCAATACTAAATATAAAAAATAGAAAATTTGTCTATGATTTTAAGACTTTATTAAACATTGGATATTTGTAAAAGTAAACAAAATTATTATAGTTTTCTTTAATATGAAGATGTCTCAAAAATTAACTATTAGTGTATTATTTAAACACAAATTCTTTTATATACATTTTTATTTAAAAAAAATATCTTTATGACACGTAATTATTATATATATTAATATTTTTTTATATTAAGTATGTTTACAATATAATTTATAGCATTAACAATTCAATTAATAGAGATTGACCAACTAATACGGTATGTTAAATTTATAATCAATACTATATTTAGAACAAATATATTTTTTTTTGTTTTCCATCAATAGAAGAGAAGTGATTTATGAGAGAATTTGATAGTGGGGATTAACCTTAGAATGCCATGTGTCCAGATTATTTTCTTTTATTAGTATAGGTAGATTATTAAAACATATTTTTAGTTAGGCCCCTCTAGTTTCATAGAATATTAAAATTACAAATTAAACTAATGTTACACAATGAACCTTAAACTTTGACATGCTATAAATAAAGATTAATATGCTTGTTATACCCGAATTAGTTTGCGAATTGCTTGAATATTAACACACGAAGTTTTATTAAAAGATCGAAAATAAAAAGAACGAATGAACGATGAACTTCAATCGTGGGGATTATATCATTAATGATAAAAGGATAAATAAAATATATTGAAACAACCAACCGGACGAATACAAATCCGCATATCATATGAAATGAACATTGAGAACATCATAATATATATATATATATATAGGGGAGATTTCAAATGAGAACCCTTTTGAGTTTTAGAACTCAAAAGAACTCAGTGTAAAGATTTTTTTTTCGAATTTTTTTTACACATGCGTAATATATGTAGGTTACATACACGTAAAAAACTCAGTGTAAAGAACTCAGTCAAAAGAACTCAGTGTAAAGAACTCAGTTTTTGACACCCCATTTTTAAACGTTTTCATATCTATGGGGGTAGTATATGTATCCTATCAAACTTCAAGATTTACAGTTTTGCTTACAAACTACAATTCATATCATGTACATGTGTGCTTACTTGCTTATTTGTTATATGCGTGGATTTCAAGTGGTTGCCTCAATAAGTATGATCATACGCCCCCCCCCCTTTGCACCCAGGTCCGTTTGTATCGAGTGGAAAATGGACCTCATATCCGAGTACGTTGGTAGCTCCAGCTGGAAAGGACATTCGTTTGTTATTTACGCTCAGGTCCATTGCATCGAGTGTAAAGAACCCTTACTTGCGCATTTTACGAGTCTATGGAACTGTAAGATTTTTACGTATTATATCAAACTGTGGGAATCTCACCAGCTATGTTCATAGCTGGCTTTATTTTATACATATGCTACAGGTGTAGAGATACGAGGAAGAAGTTTAGAAGACACATAACATGCTTATAGGATATTCAAAGAACAACTTATCGTTTCATTTATTTATTTGTTTACAACTTGTATTATCTGATAAACTTGTGTTTCTTGATGATTTAAATGAAATAATGTTATTATGGTCACCTAATAGTGTCACGTGTGTTTGAGCAACCTGTACGTCACACTCAGGCGTTTCAGCTTTAGCCGGGGTGTTACACCTTATCACCCGATTCTTTTTCCTAAAAAATTGAGTATGTACTTCATAAATGTTAAATGTAAAAATAGTTAACAAAACTAATAGTTAGGATTAGTTTACCATGCAGAGACGGTGCTCATCAATTGTCACACCCGGCCCTGAGCGGCGGAAACAGCCGGGCGCGCTAGTGGGGATTGATAATTAAGCACGGGCCATTGCAAACATTCAAAGTAAGATTTTCATTGCGCATGAAAAGTTTAATACAAATACATTACATTGTTTAAAAATCACATAAAAACATCCAAGTATAAAAACTGTTGAAGATTTCCACGCCATATCCCTTTGCGCGGCGGGAACAACCACGCGCATCGAAGGGATAGAACTAAAATCTTCCAAAAAGCTAGTTTTAGATGTTCAGCGTGAGGTGCTCTAAGTGTGACTCCATGCGCTACCTAGTTATCTCCTGAAAGACACGTAAAACATTTGAATCAGTATAAACTGAGTGAGTTCACAAGTTTTAGCAACTTGATAAATCGTATCGCGTCATAAACATAATAGCATCATTGAAACACATGCTTAGTAAAACAGTTCTGAAAACATAATCTGATAAAAATCGTTCCGCGGTTTACGCGCGAACATTTCTGGGAACTGTGCTCGTCTGTGTAAGTGGCGCTGCCACTACGAGCGAAACAAGTAATACTGTCCCGCGGGTTACGCGCGGACACTTCTGAAAAATCGTGCTCGTCTGTGTAAGTGGCGCTGCCACTACGAGCGAATAATACCGTCCCGCGGGTTACGTGCAGACGTTGTGCCGGAAAACAAGGCGCTCGTCTGCATAAGAGGAGCGACCTCTACGAGCGGGCTCAACCCCATAGTACTGCCCCATGACCATACTAGGCACTCGTCTGTGTAAGAGGTGCGACCCCTACGAGTGGGCGGATCAAACCAGCAGTCCCTACCCTTAGAGTTCCAATGGTAAAGTGATCACTTACTCGAATTCTGGCGCACATACATTGTAAACCAAAGATAACCGTTTGCATTGCTCATCATGAAACATAATTTAAACATAATCGTTTACATAACTTGTAAGTATACCATGATAAATCGTAATTTAAGTACGTGTCCCTCGCCCCGAAAACAGTTTAAAAATAGTGAAAACAGTGAAAATAGGGGCTGTGAGACTCACCTGTGGTTCTTGTTAAGGGATTAATCGAGATTCGGGTTTTCTTGGTGTTGGCCTTTGAATTGAAGGTCTAGAATACGATTAAGAAGTATATATATTAAGATCAAGAAATAGGAGAATATAAGGGTTGGAAGGTAGATCTCAAGGTTATATTCTCGGCTTACCTAGTAACAGGATCGGATGCTTGGGAGATGATTAGTGCAAGTTTGCAGTTCTTAAGAGAGAAGTTTGAAGTGTGTTTGGGTGATAACTTAGGTTACATATTTATAGTCAAACTCAAGGGAACACAATCCCTTGCTTTAGGGGATTGTAATCTTTTCATATCTAGGTGTAATGATGATAAAGTATGGAAATTATTATTATTTATTTAAAAGTGGAGTAGTGGATAAAAGATTTTGATTTGGTCAGGACATGCAGGTCTGGGGTTGGTGAGAATAGGGTGGCTGACAGTTGACTTTTCATGTTACAGTGTGCTTTTTCAGGTACTTTTGTCAGTGTACAGTAAAAAGTGGAAAATCTCTGAAACACGCTACTGTTTCCTTTTGGGCGGGAGTAATCTCCTTACGTCTGGAGAATAGACTGAGTGTTCTGTGCGTATCACTTTGTGCGCATAGCTTTCTGCGTGAAGGACATTTCTTTGCTGCGGGTAGGCACGTAACCTTCTCGCAGTTAGGGACATTGAGTTTCATTTGTAGATTCTCCAGGTGGTCTTGGTATTTCAACATAGTGATCAGTTATGTTGAAGTCAATTCCATCTTGGAGCTTCAGACAAACTAGCTCTCAATGTTCCCGCCATGCGGGGAGGTTAGTTCCCTTCCGCACGCGCATAAACAATTTAGGATGCACCCGCCTTAGCATCATGCGGGATGGTCAACCCATTAGACAACATAACGTTAAGGTACATGAAAACATAAAGCCAAAACATTCGCGCATGGCGCATATAACATATGCCCACGCTGGTTCTTAACATGGTGCGCTCGCGCAGGTCGCACATAACAAATGCACGCGCTGACTCTAATATGGCGCGCTCGCGCAGGGCGCACATAACAAATGCACGCGCTGACTAACATGGCGCGCTCGCGCAGGGCGCACATAACAAATGCACGCGCTGGTTCTAACATAGCGCGCTAACGCAAGGCGCATATAACATAATTACCTAATATTTAGGTTGATTACTTGGTTTAAGGGATTGGGAATTTACCGGGTGTCACATTCTCCCCCTGTTAAACGAATTTCGTCCCGAAATTTAGGAGACGTTGCTGGCAGAAGCCATGCTCTGAAAGAGGTGTGGGTATTTCATGCGCATCTGGTCTTCTCTTTCCCAAGTGAATTCAGGCCCACGCCTCGAGTTCCATTGAACCTTTACTAACTTGATTTTGCTTCTGCGTAACTTTTGTTCTTTCCAATCGGTTACTGCTATAGGTTCTTCTACGAAGTGCAGCTGTTTGTCGATGTGAATCTCTTCCAACGGCAAAATCAACGTTTCGTCAGATAAGCACTTTTTGAGGTTGGACACATGAAACGTATCATGAACTCCACTGAGTTCGGCGGGTAAACGGAGTTTATAAGCAACCGGACCGATCCTTTCCAGGATCTCAAATGGTCCAATGTAGCGCGGATTCAACTTCCCTCGCTTGCCGAAACGGGGGACTCCTTTCCATGGAGAGACTTTCAAAAGTACTCTATCCCCTACTTGAAACTCCAACGGTTTCCTTCGCACATCTGCGTAGCTCTTCTGTCTGTCGCGCGCTGTCTTAAGGCGATCCCGTATCTGAAAAATCTTGTCTGTTGTTTCTTGGATCAATTCTGGACCAGTCATTTGCTTGTCACCCACTTCAGCCCAGCACAGTGGGGATCTACACTTGCGCCCATACAAAGCTTCAAACGGCGCAGCCTTGAGGCTTGTGTGATAACTGTTGTTGTAAGAAAATTCAACCAATGGGAGATGAGTATCCCAGCTACCTCCGAAATCGATCGCGCACGCGCGTAGCATATCTTCCAATGTCTGGATTGTTCGCTCGCTTTGCCCATCCGTTTGAGGATGATATGCCGTACTCATGTCAAGACGAGTACCTAAAGCCCCTTGTAACGATCTCCAAAATCTTGAGGTGAACCGACTATCTCTATCAGAAATGATGGACACTGGGACTCCATGTTTTGAAACTACTTCTCGAATATACAATCGGGCTAACTTTTCCATCTTATCGGTTTCCTTGATCGGCAGGAAGTGCGCTGACTTAGTTAGCCGATCCACAATAACCCAGATCGTGTCGTAACCCCCAGGTGTCCTTGGCAGTTTGGTGATGAAGTCCATAGAGATTTGTTCCCACTTCCACATGGGAATTTCTGGCTGTTGAAGCAACCCTGACGGCTTCTGGTATTCAGCCTTTACCTTCGAACACGTCAGGCATTTACTGACATACGTCGCGATGGCGCCTTTAAGATTGGGCCACCAATACAGCGTTTTAACATCATGGTACATCTTGTCTGCGCCAGGATGTACGGAATACCGTGTCTTGTGAGCTTCGTTTAATACTTGCTCGCGCAATCCTCCCTTGAGAGGGACCCATATGCGGTTAGCAAAATATCGAGTGTCGTTCTCTTTGATCTCCAAATTCTTAATCATACCTCCAAGGGATTCGTTTTTAACAAACTCTGGTTTCAAGGCTTCTTGCTGAGCGTCTCGGATGCGGGTAGAGAGATCTGTGTGAATGGTCAACCTTAGAGCCTTGACTCGTAGCGTTTTTATTCGCTCCTTCCTACTTAGCGCGTCTGCTACTACATTCGCCTTTCCAGGGTGGTACTTAATTTTACAATCATAATCATTCAACAACTCCACCCATCTTCGTTGCCTCATGTTTAAATCCTTTTGATCAAATATATGTTGAAGGCTCTTGTGATCCGTAAAGATTATACACTTTGTACCATAGAGGTAATGGCGCCAAATCTTTAGCGCGAAGACAACCGCTCCAAGTTCCAGATCATGCGTGGTGTAGTTCTTTTTCATTGGTCTTGAGTTGGCGCGAGGCATACGCTATGACTTTGTCTCGCTGCATAAGGACACATCCGAGTCCCTGATGTGAAGCGTCGCAGTAAACGACGATGTCATCCGTCCCCTCGGGCAGAGACAGAATTGGCGCACTACATAACTTCTGTTTTAACATTTGAAATGCTGTTTCCTGATTTTCGCCCCAAACAAACTTCTTGTCTTTCTGAGTTAGCGCGGTCAGAGGTAGAGCTATCTTGGAGAAGTTCTCAATGAAGCGTCGATAGTAGCCAGCTAGTCCTAGGAATTGCCTCACCTCAGTTGGGGTTTTTGGCGCTTCCCAGTTTTCGATGGCCTTGACTTTGGAAGGATCAACGTGTATTCCTTTCTTGTTTACAACGTGACCGAGAAAGTGAACTTCTCTAAGCCAAAACTCACATTTGGAAAACTTTGCATACAACTTTTCTTTCCTCAACAATTCCAAAATCAATCTCAGGTGTTGCTCATGCTCGGCCTTGGTCCGAGAGTAAATCAGAATATCATCTATAAACACAATCACAAACTTGTCCAAGTATGGTTTGCACACGCGGTTCATCAGATCCATGAATACAGCCGGAGCATTAGTTAGCCCGAAAGGCATCACTAAGAACTCATAATGGCCGTATCTAGTTCGGAAGGCTGTTTTCGGCACATCTTCCTCATGGACCCTAAGTTGGTGATATCCTGACCGTAGATCTATCTTCGAATAATAACTGGATCCCTGCAACTGGTCAAATAAGTCGTCAATCCTCGGTAAGGGGTACCGATTCTTGACTGTCAGCTTGTTCAGCTCCCTATAGTCAATACACATTCTGAACGAACCATCCTTCTTCTTAACAAACAGTACTGGAGCTCCCCAAGGTGAGAAGCTTGGGCGTATGAAACCCTTATCCAATAGTTCCTGTAGCTGATTGGATAGCTCTTGCATCTCAGATGGAGCTAATCGATAAGGCGCTCGAGCTACTGGCGCAGCTCCTGGGACTAAATCAATACGAAATTCTACTTGTCGCGGCTGCGGCAATCCGGGCAAATCTTCAGGAAAAACTTCTGGAAATTCGCGCACTACTGGTAAATCTTCAATTCTTCGCTCATCTCCTTTCTTCTCTACGACATGCGCCAGGAAGGCGTAGCACCCTTTCCTTAGGCACTTGCGCGCCTTTAGGCACGAAATCAGTTTCGTCGCAACTCCCCTTCTTTCCCCTTGAATTACCAAGGTTTCTCCGTTCAACAGTGGGATCCGAACCTGCTTCTCATGGCAAATAACTTCCGCGTGGTTCTCGACTAACCAATCCATACCTACCACAATGTCAAAACTTCCCAAGTCTATTGGTAACAAGTTAATATTGAACCCGTGACCTCCCATGACTATAACACATTGTTCAGTTCTTTCGTTCGCGCATAACTGCCTTCCATTGGCTAGTTCTATAGTATAAGGCGTGTCTAGCCTACTGGTTGCTAAGCCTAGGGAGTTTTTAAACTCAGCAGATATAAAACTTAGGTCAGCGCCAGTATCAAATAAGACAGATGCAAAATGGCCGTTAAGCAAAAACGTACCGGTTACCACATTCGGCTCTTCTTTAGCTTCACCCGCGCCGATCACAAAAGCTCTCCCGCGAGCTTGGTTTCCCCTTTGCGGGCAATCCCGACTGAAATGCCCTGGCTTTCCGCATGCGTAGCAGTTGTCGCTGGCTCCAGCTTCTTTAGCACGGCAATTCATCGTCTTGTGCCCTGGCCTGTTACATTTGGCGCACGTGACGCTCGCGCATTCACCCTCGTGGTGAAACTTGCATTTGTTGCACCATGGGTAAGGCCCGTTGTATCCTTTCCTTGATGGCTCCGCGGCTTGGATCGCGTAAACCCTTGCGCTTTCCTGCTTCTTGAACGGTGGCTGCTTGGAGTCGGACCCTCGGTAGTGAGAGTTCCATTTCCTCTTGGAGTCAGAGGTTCGCTGCTCGTTTCCGCGCGTAGTCAACATACCCGCACGGACCGTATCCCTTGTAAGGGTGATGGCCCGCGCTACCGCCTCATCAAAGGTTGGAGGCGCTGCGGCGTTGAGCGGAACCCTAACAACAGGAGGTAACCCAAAAATATACCTCTCGATCTTCTTTTCCTCCGTGTTTGCCATGTCTGGTACCAACTGGCAAAGCTCGTTGAACCGGTTGTTGTAGGCGTCGATATCCGTTCCTACCATGGTGTGGTTCCAGAATTCCTGCTGCAGACTCTGGATTTCTGCGCGAGAGCAGAACTTTCTCATCATCATTTCCTTCAGTTCTTCCCAGGTCTTGTGAAGAGCAACTTCTCGCCCCAAAGTCTTCACTTGAAGTTTCCACCAAGACGAAGCTGCTTCTTGGAACATGCATGTCGCGTAAAGAACCTTCTGGTTCTCACTACATCTGCTAATGGAGAGAACTGTCTCCATCTTGTCAATCCAGTTGTAGAGCCCAATGGCCCCTTCGGTACCCTTGAATGGCCAAGGCCTACAGGCCATAAATGTCTTATAGGAGCACCCTTTGTCCAAGGCTCCTGAATCGGGTTCTGGGGTCTCGTTCTGACGACCCTGACTTGATTCGGCCTTGCTGGCCTCATGTGTCGCAATCGCCTGCGCGATTATTTCCGCGAGTTCCTCGGGTGTCATGGTGATTCCCTTGGCTCTGGTTGGAGGCATTCTCGCTTTAAAAGAGTGAAAATATATTAAACTTAGCGCATGTACTCTGAGCACATAATGTTCTTTATCTTTATTCACTAGACACTGTGTGACCCGTGTTCCTAAATGTGTGTATAGTTTCTTTTGAAAATATTTTCTTTGAAAAATATTTCATGCGATTCCCCAACGGTTATAGTCTAGGTTAAAACTTCTTTTCCTAGTTCGCTATAACCAGTGCTCTGATACCAATCTGTCACACCCGGCCCTGAGCGGCGGAAACAGCCGGGCGCGCGCGAGTGGGGATTGATAATTAAGCACGGGCCATTGCAAACATTCAAAGTAAGATTTTCATTGCGCATGAAAAGTTTAATACAAATACATTACATTGTTTAAAAATCACATAAAAACATCCAAGTATAAAAACTGTTGAAGATTTCCACGCCATATCCCTTTGCGCGGCGGGAACAACCACGCGCATCGAAGGGATAGAACTAAAATCTTCCAAAAAGCTAGTTTTAGATGTTCAGCGTGAGGTGCTCTAAGTGTGACTCCATGCGCTACCTAGTTATCTCCTGAAAGACACGTAAAACATTTGAATCAGTATAAACTGAGTGAGTTCACAAGTTTTAGCAACTTGATAAATCGTATCGCGTCATAAACATAATAGCATCATTGAAACACATGCTTAGTAAAACAGTTCTGAAAACATAATCTGATAAAAATCGTTCCGCGGTTTACGCGCGAACATTTCTGGGAACTGTGCTCGTCTGTGTAAGTGGCGCTGCCACTACGAGCGAAACAAGTAATACTGTCCCGCGAGTTACGCGCGGACACTTCTGAAAAATCGTGCTCGTCTGTGTAAGTGGCGCTGCCACTACGAGCGAATAATACCGTCCCGCGGGTTACGCGCAGACGTTGTGCCGGAAAACAAGGCGCTCGTCTGCGTAAGAGGAGCGACCTCTACGAGCGGGCTCAACCCCATAGTACTGCCCCATGACCATACTAGGCACTCGTCTGTGTAAGAGGTGCGACCCCTACGAGTGGGCGGATCAAACCAGCAGTCCCTACCCTTAGAGTTCCAATGGTAAAGTGATCACTTACTCGAATTCTGGCGCACATACATTGTAAACCAAAGATAACCGTTTGCATTGCTCATCATGAAACATAATTTAAACATAATCGTTTACATAACTTGTAAGTATACCATGATAAATCGTAATTTAAGTACGTGTCCCTCGCCCCGAAAACAGTTTAAAAATAGTGAAAACAGTGAAAATAGGGGCTGTGAGACTCACCTGTGGTTCTTGTTAAGGGATTAATCGAGATTCGGGTTTTCTTGGTGTTGGCCTTTGAATTGAAGGTCTAGAATACGATTAAGAAGTATATATATTAAGATCAAGAAATAGGAGAATATAAGGGTTGGAAGGTAGATCTCAAGGTTATATTCTCGGCTTACCTAGTAACAGGATCGGATGCTTGGGAGATGATTAGTGCAAGTTTGCAGTTCTTAAGAGAGAAGTTTGAAGTGTGTTTGGGTGATAACTTAGGTTACATATTTATAGTCAAACTCAAGGGAACACAATCCCTTGCTTTAGGGGATTGTAATCTTTTCATATCTAGGTGTAATGATGATAAAGTATGGAAATTATTATTATTTATTTAAAAGTGGAGTAGTGGATAAAAGATTTTGATTTGGTCAGGACATGCAGGTCTGGGGTTGGTGAGAATAGGGTGGCTGACAGTTGACTTTTCATGTTACAGTGTGCTTTTTCAGGTACTTTTGTCAGTGTACAGTAAAAAGTGAAAAATCTCTGAAACACGCTACTGTTTCCTTTTGGGCTGGAGTAATCTCCTTACGTCTGGAGAATAGACTGAGTGTTCTGTGCGTATCACTTTGTGCGCATAGCTTTCTGCGTGAAGGACATTTCTTTGCTGCGGGTAGGCACGTAACCTTCTCGCAGTTAGGGACATTGAGTTTCATTTGTAGATTCTCCAGGTGGTCTTGGTATTTCAACATAGTGATCAGTTATGTTGAAGTCAATTCCATCTTGGAGCTTCAGACAAACTAGCTCTCAATGTTCCCGCCATGCGGGGAGGTTAGTTCCCTTCCGCACGCGCATAAACAATTTAGGATGCACCCGCCTTAGCATCATGCGGGATGGTCAACCCATTAGACAACATAACGTTAAGGTACATGAAAACATAAAGCCAAAACATTCGCGCATGGCGCATATAACATATGCCCACGCTGGTTCTTAACATGGCGCGCTCGCGCAGGTCGCACATAACAAATGCACGCGCTGACTCTAATATGGCGCGCTCGCGCAGGGCGCACATAACAAATGCACGCGCTGACTAACATGGCGCGCTCGCGCAGAGCGCACATAACAAATGCACGCGCTGGTTCTAACATAGCGCGCTCGCGCAAGGCGCATATAACATAATTACCTAATATTTAGGTTGATTACTTGGTTTAAGGGATTGGGAATTTACCGGGTGTCACATCAATTCCTATTGACCCGCCTGTATGAAGACATAAGTCATTCTTGCGGTTGGCTCTCCCGGCTTCGGACCTTTTTTTCCATTGTTCGGTATTCCATTGCTGTAATAGTAAAAATATATGTAAAATATATATAAAGAAGTAAAATTTAAAAAAAAAACAAAAATTTATCAACTCCTTTACATCACACATGCGTTGCCATTTCCCAAGAGGCACCGAGTCATCAGGTGCGTATTTGCACATTATATCAAAATTATCTTTATCATTTGGAATTTCATGCCCATCATCCCTAGCTTTCTGCTTGGATTTTTTTCTCAAAATTTTCATATTATCCAGGAATTGACGCTTAAGCACGTTAATAAATCCATCATATATATTCTCTTTAATTCGTGGATCTCATCGATATTTTGTCTGAAAAAAGGTAAAATGCAATAATTAAAACAAATAAGGTTATTTAATTCTAATATAAAAGACCAAAGTTGTAATATATACCATGTATCTACAACAATGTTTTAATGTTTTCAGACCCGGACCGGATATCGACCCGGACGACTTACCGGGTCATAGGTCGGACTGACCTGGGAGGTCGGACGGGCATTGACCCGGATGACATTATACAAGTGAAAACTCCTCTTAAAAAGAAAACTTAAAAACTCCTAAAAAACTATTTTTAACTTTTTTTTAAATTTTTTTTTGAAGTTTCTTCTTCTTTTTTTAATTATTCTTATATATTGTTATTGGTTCAAAAAAAAAAAAAAAAAAAAAAAAAACCTTGTCGGTAACCTCGTCGGTGTAGTACACATGTGTAATAGTGTGCATTGCATATATGCAAAAGTGTTGTATTGCATAAAATACAACACTATTGAACATATTTGATACACACTATTGTATATATGCAATATAATACTAATACGTAAATCGAATACACATTAGTACGTATGTGTAATACAACATTAACACACATGTGCACTACATCGACTTCATATATATATATATATAAAGGTGGGTTCAAGTGAAAACTTTTAGTAAAGAGAAAACTTAAAAACTCTTAAAAAACTATTTTTAACTTTTTTTAAAAAAAATTTTTGAAGTTTTTTTTCTATTATTCTTATATGTTGTTATTGGTTCCAAAAAAAAACCCTTGTCGGTAACCTCGTCGGTGTAGTATACATGTGTAATAGTGTGCATTGCATATATGCAAAAGTGTTGTATTGCATAGAATACAACACTATTGCGCATAACTAGAGATTAAATGAAAGTATACATATGTGTATAGGTATAATACGAATTAAAAAGAAAACAAAATCAGTTTTTTTTATTGTACATATATGTATAATATGTACACACATGTTTTTTTCCTATACACATATGTATAATTTAAGGTAAATGATAATGTATATATGTGTATATTACGTAACTAGAGATTAAATGAAAGTATACATATGTGTATAGATATAATACGAATTAAAAAGAAAAAAAAATTTTGGTTTTTTTTTAATGAAGCCGGAATGAAATATAAGAATTTTGGTTTTTTTACTTTTTTAAAATTTTCGGTTTTGTTTGTTTTATAATTTTTTTAATATTTTTTTTAGAGGGTTTTTTTAGTGGTCCAAAATAGTTCTCAAAGTTCTCAATTTGCCAATGGTTCTCTTAAAATCCTTATCCTGTATAATACTTACAAAATTAAGATACTGAATGTAGCTAGATCTAGAAAGAGGGCAGCTGCCAGATTATTAGAAGTTGCAAGAGAAAGTTAACGTGAAACAATTGTTCTTCACATATGTTTTTTCCATCTTGACTTCTATATTTCTTTATTTTACTTTGAGTGTTTTGGGAAACCGATTTATACATTTGCTCCGATTACTCATCTGATAGTAGATTTATACAGATTTATACATTTATAATTTTGAGTTTTTTTCCATCTTAGATTCGAGCTCAAAACCTCGCATACAGGGATGGCAGTGAAACTCGAACCTGATGGGAAAACCAGAAACCCGACATAATTGGGACTGGTAATACCCGGCCCATTAGGGTTTGGGACGGATTTGGGTTTAGCTTTGAAATTTTTCGTGGGTTTGGGACGGGTTTGGAATTTGAAATATACCCGATTACCCGACCCTATTACCCGATAACATTGACCCATTTACCCGATTATATGCCCGATGTACCCGACATAACTTGCGTAAAACATTTAGACTTTTTTTGTATTTGATTATTGGCGAAAAATTGTGGAAAAATTATAGGAAAATTTGAGTTGTGGGAAAATTGTAGAAAATGTTTGTAGCAAAAATAACCATTTTCTAGTAGTAATGGAAATATGTCATTTGAGTTATTCAAGTTTATTAGGTCTTTGCATTTGCATGTTCAAGTTTGCAAGTACCCTTTATTAGCACACTGAGCAATTGGCCTGACGTGCTTCAATGCTTCTCATTCGTTCACGTCAAGTTGCCGACTCTCTTTGAATGAACAGAAAAATACTTGGGAGTTTGAAAATGATCTTCAGTTGATAACCGTAATGAAATTGATTTCTTACTTTGAATATTTTTAACGATTTAAGTATTTGTGGGAATATGTTTGTAATATGATTTATCTAGTTACAAAAGATGTCACAATGAGTACAAATTGAACTCTTTATATCACAGGTGCATCAAAGTCGAAAGTCAAAATTAAGAGTTTACCACAATGGTAAGCATTTCTCGAATATATAAGGTAATTAAAGACGATTGTGAATGCTCAAAGGATAATAGACGACCATAGGTGTTTGAATGCACTAGAAAACACCCATTTGCTAACCTTCCTGTTTGAGCTAAAATATACTCGAATCGACTCATTTATAAGTATAATCTCTGGGTTTAGGGAAGCTTGCCATGCGGTTTTGGCCCTACCCCTAAACCATTGACCATGAATCGCAGTGACAATGTGACATACAAGTATACAAGGGGACAATTTTGATTTTTATTTAATAAAAAATAAATGAAACATTTTTGTATTCTAGCTACTATAAAACATAATGCAGCTGTTAGAAATTAGAACAAAGAACCTTAAATACATTTTTGTGTATAACTAACTGTATACCAAAGGTTCAACCGCTGCCACACAACTTTTACAAAAAATGATTGTCGTTTTCAAATATTCCAGTTAAGCTTTGGCTTCTTGAATATGGTGACAAGTAACCGAATCGGTTTAGATCATCAACGAGTTCAACTTCCTCTATAAAATTCGAGTATGATGTACTTGGTGAGATCTCTAACTGCTGATATGGTTGCCATGGGTTCGGAATCTCGTCTTCTGTCAAATACTCAAAGTGCCCTTTTTGTCCTTTTGACTCTTCCTGCATGGTAACAAACATCACGTTGGTATTGACCTTCAACATTGAAATAGCATAGCAGGGCATGGGAGCCATCCCCTAACCCGATAACCAAAACTCCCTCCAAACCCCTCCCCATCGGGGCCACCTGTTCCCTCAAACCCCACCCGGTTTTATATGTAATTTAGGAAAATCTTGTGATCAATGTTATAGAAAGTGGTGTTCCTAAATCCAAAATAAAAAAAAAATGAACTAAATTATAAGAAAAACAAAAAACAATCTCAAGTAATTTATAAGAAATAGAGTGTAGCCAGAATTTTTAGGTCCAAATGTTTAAACATTGATTTAAAAGAGGGGGGGGGGGGGGGGGGGGCTCAAAGTGTGAATCCCTAGTTCATCATTTTGGGCCTTTTGTTTTGACCCAAACTTTCAAGTCCAAGTTGTAAGATTAAAAAATAAAAAATAACCCCCAAGTCAAAACCCATTCTAAAACCAAAACTAAACGGTTTTTCAAAAATAAAAATTACATATTTTTCAAGTTTTCTCGCTCCGTTTTAGCCAAAACTAACCTAAATCAACCCATGCACACCCCTCTAATAAAACTACTGGGGGTGAATAAGTGCACGTATTTTGTATGTTGGGTTTTTAATTGTTTAAAAGGTTTTAAGCACAACTAACAAGTGAATCTAGAAACTGAATCATTCATTACCTTTGATGAATCAAGAATCAAATCAGATGAGGCCCAACACATGGACGGATTCTTAAGGCCCATTGATGAAGTTGGTTCATTCTCTAAAGCAGTAGTTTTTTCATAACAGGTAAAATGACGCGATAAATCAATCTCGTTACCCATACACTTGCTCGTTTCATGAGCCACGGGCTCAATAGAACTACCTCCGACTTCCATGTTTTTCAGTTCACTCGACACATAGCTCGTCTTTAACTCGTTCTTTTTAATCACGCAACACAAAAACAAATGGTCCCTATTAATTAAATTTATTAGTTGTGACTGCTACAAAATCTTAACAAAAATTGTTAACTAAAGATAGGTGTGCACAAAATCAAAATAACCAAACCCTAACCGATAACCGAACTCAATAAAATATGATGTTTTGGTTATATGTTCAAAAAACCGATCTTTATATAATTCTTTATATTTGGTTTCGGTTTTGCTATCAACAAAAACCCAAACAAGCAAACCAAACCGAGCCGAACTAAAAAACTGATTTTAAATAATGTATAAAAAACTAATAATCAGTGTTTAATTAGGTTTGAGCCCAAACTGACCCATGTAGACGACCAATTAAAGGAATCAAGATGCAAGTTTTATAAAAGTCTCACTTGTAAACTTGGTGTCCCTCCTCCATAAACCTCATCACATAACCGATACTCGTGCATAAACCAATCGGTTCGATCACCTAAGGGTGCTCTACCGCGATAAAAAACAAGGGTCTTGCGATACCCTATTAAACAAGATTTACTCATCACTTTCCGGTCTTTGCACGTGGCTTTCCAGTATCCGGATTTTGTTGCTCTATTTGTACGTGATCCGTTTGAGTACTTGCGATCGCGTGGAACAAAAAATAACCACTCCATATCACACTTTGGAAGGAAAGATTTATCTGTTATAAATTAACACGAGAATTAGAAAATATAATATGATTGAAGAACTCCATTGTTGCTTTAAAGATTAAAAGAAGGTTCTATTTACAACGAAACAATTCATTGAGGCATAAAAACAAGCATGTCCGTATGCGTTCGTTTAAATTTGACAGAACAAACGATCGAACATGAATGAGGTTTTCTTGTTTGTGTTCGTTCGTTATGAAAATGAATAATGTGTTCATGTTTATTTATGTTTGCCCATTAACAATATAAACGAATAGTTTACAAACGTAAACTAACGGACATAACTAAACAAACATGAAACAAACAATACTTAGCTAAAACCACATAAAGTTATAAATGTGAACAGCAATGCGTTGGATACTAAATCTAGACTAAATTGAAATGCATCTAAATAATTTTAAGTACATATTAACGAATGCAAACAAACGTAAACTGCGAGCATAATTGACCGTAAATGAACAAACGCCTACGCACATAAATGAATGAATAAAACATGTGTTGATGTTCATTCGTTTAACAACTTTAACTAAATAATTAACAAAAGTTTTGTTCTATGATCGTTTGTTTATTAAATAAACGAACTTTCCGCCACAAAATTCACGAATTGTTCAGCGAACATTCGATTCATTTTGAGTTGCATGCACTAGAAATCTTTGAATTTACTTAAAAGATAGAAGCTCACCAGGCAATTCCCATGGATCAAATTTGTACAATTGGATAACCGGAATCACTTCAAGTTCGAATTCAAGCCCTTCAACCTTCCGTTTAAGGTAATACCCGATCAGTTCTTCATCTGTCGGGTAAAACCGGAACCCGGGTGGCAGTGACGCCCCACTCATAATCTCCAACTCTATAATTCAATACAGGAAAAATTGGAAGGAAAAGAAAATAGAAAGTAGCAATTGGACATCTGAAAGATCAAAGAACTCCATAGAGATGGGTTTTATACCGCAGATAAAAGCTAGATTTTAATTTTAAATGTAAAGAACAAAAACACCGAAAGTGGGTTCACACATAAACGGTTATTCCCGCGAAAAGGCTGCCGTTGAGCTTGTGCATTACTTTTGTGGCAATCTATGTGAAATAAAGATTTACCAACCCGAAGTGCTCTCGCGGTATTGCGGTGACTTTCATTAGAGGAGATCATTGGTTCGAGTGCCGTTTGTGGCCATATATATATATATGTACACATGCATATATAAATATAGGCACGTTTATTAGCAGTTTTAAATATATACATGTAATAACCAAATAAGTGTATGTATGCAGTGCAGTGCATGAAAGATAAGGACGTATAGTAGAATAGAAAACAAGAAATTCAAAAATCATCTCATATACACTTAAGATAGCATGCACGATTTTTTTTTTTTTATGGAAAATTGGTTTTGTGCAGTTGGTCTTTCGGTCTAATGATATGAGGGTGATGGTTAAGGACTTAAGTTTCAGATCTTATGATCTCAAGTTTGAAACCTGACTCAAGGGGGTTTTCCACAGTGGTGGGTTTCCTCCTCGATGATGTTCCTGATTGATGGAGTGTTAAAATTAGTATGGATGGTTGATATCCCGTCATAGGTGATCCTGACTAGTATTCTGATAATCGAGATCTGATTGAACTCCGATATCCTAAACTAACCGTTCCAATGTTATAGTTATTTTCTCTTGCAGGTTACTCATATAAATAACAACCTAAACGGCTAGTATGACTAATTCTTACTTAAATTTCGGAGAACTAGTCAATATGGCGCGGAGAAGAAAGAAAGAGTCTTACAACGGTCACAAGGCTAGGGATTCGATCCGGATTTATCGCATAGTTTGTTATTTCCTTTTTCTATATAATGAGGCTTTGCAAACGGCATAGGACACATTGTACTCACTCACGACACTCAACACTATACTTTGACATCGTTTGCAAGCAGTTCTCAATCTGTAATTTTTCATTAATAAATCTGAGGCAAGCGAATAATTTTCTCCTCTCGAGGTTTTTCGCTGGAGATCTTCACCAGGATTTAAGGTTTTTCCTCGCTACATATATCGTGCATCAACCATATACTTTACCGCATTTGTTTATAACTTTAATGAAGAACACACTACCTCGCTTACTAAGTTTAATCACCTAATTGCTTCGGTAATGTTTGATAAAAAATAACCTTTCGTTCATAGAATTATATTTTGCAAATGATTATGTTGGCGAAAACATGTTTATTTGGCAATCAATTATATTTTAAGAAATATCGTATAATTACACGTATCTCTCCACATACAAGTGAAGTGCATATACAACGTATTATTGGAATGGTATAAGTGGGTCCATCCAAAACAGTATTTTTTTAAGTTACGAGTAACCCACCCAGTATTACATATATTAATTAAGTAATATTAAGTGGGTCCATCCAAAACACAATAATAATGTGAAATGATATTAAGTGTATATGTTCGGGTTAATGTTGATGTCTTTGACACAATTAAATATATTGGTTAAGTTAGTATTCACTTATTTTAATCCGAAATCTTTCAAATTGTTAAGTTCTACATAATTGAAACCTGATAGATAACTCTAGAGTCTGGATTTAGTCATTATCATATTTGAAAGAAGATATTATGTTGGAAATAACATGAAGCTTGATGATGACAGCTTAAAGCTTTTGGTATGTCTTACCTTTTTTTAGTTTACATTTCATACATGCTTTAAAGTCGTCAAAGTGTTTAAAACTATTAGGTGGGACCAAAATGTAATAAGTTAATGTTAGGGAAACTTAAATTTGGGAAAACCAAACTAACATACATTCTTGTAACCACATTGATAGGGATTCTCAAACATTCCATTCCAATTTCAATTCTAATTCCAAATCCTTTAAAAGAAGTCCATGAAACGAACGCGCCCTTAGTTTTTTTAAAAATTAAGAAGGAATGTCTTGCTTGAGTTATGTTGACTTAAGACTTGGTATCAAGTTCAACACAAGATTCCAAATACACGTCCTTCTCGAAAACTCATTTAGTTGGTGAATTTCCCAACTCTATTTGCGAGATTCTTGTAACCATGTGAGAAAATCTACATTTTTTAATTTCTTGAATTATAATGATTAGTAATTTGCGTGTGCATGGTACGGTGATTGATTACTTATACATACTTTTTGTAAATGGTACAATGATTGGTTACTTATACATACTTTTGCTGTGTCAATTTTATTATGCTATGCTTACCTATAATGGTAAAATTAACATATTGAATTATTAGGGGGAATGGGCTATTATGGGATTACCCATGCACCGTTCAATCCGGCAGTACATTTACCTCATTTTTACCCTTAAGTACCCATAAACTACAAAACCGTTGAGAATATATACCCATAAGTACCCTATAACTTTTGTTTATTAATTTTTAGTTCTCCAAGTACAATAAATGTCAAAAATGAATCAACTTTAGGTGACAAACCTTTACCATATATTGAAATCATATACCTTACCCACATGGGGTGACCGCGATGTTACCATATTGTTTGGAAGCCACATACCCTAACCATATTTGCGCCCTGTACTCTCTTATAAAAACAATGGATTTCATAATGGTAAAATTAACATATTAAATTATTATGCTATGCTTACCTATAATGGTAAAATGAATTATTAGGGGGAATGGGCTATTACGGGATTACCAGGGGTTAGCGTTGAGCCCGTTTCTTTTTGCAGTAGTCTTTGATGAGATGTCAAAGTCGATTCAGGAGACACTCCCGTGGTGCATGATGTTCGCAGACGATATTGTGTTAGTGGCTGAGAGAAAACAAGATCTTAACATCAGACTAGAAGAGTACCGAACAGCCTTAGAGAGAAAAGGTTTAAGGATTAGCCGCTCTAAAACTGAGTACCTACATTGTGATTTTGGTGGAGCAAATGACAATGAGGACATCCAGATCACCATCGAAGGGCAAGTGGCTCCACAGGTAACGAAGTTCAAGTATCTAGGATCGTTTGTCCAGAGCGATGGGAAGTTAGACAGTGATGTGACCCATCGACTTCAGGTAGGATGGTGTAGATGGAGAGCAGCTACAGGTGTATTGTGCGACAGGAGATTCCCAACTAAACTAAAGGGAAAGTTCTATAGGGTCGCAGTTAGACCTGCAATGTTATATGGAAAAGATTGTTTGGCCATCAAGAAGGCACAAGCACGAAAGATGGAGGTAGCAGAGATGAGAATGCTATGTTGGATGTGTGGACACACAAGGTTAGACCGAATAAGAAACGATGTATTTCGGGAGAGATAAGGGGTAGCTAACATATCAGACAAAATAAGAGAGTGGAGATTGAGATGGTTTGGACATGTGAAGAGAAGACAGACAACGAATCCTGTTAGATCCGTAGAAAACATTACTATAAAGAGGAGAAGGGGTAGAGGCCGACCTAAATTGACTTGGGATGAGAGGATTAGGCATGATTTGCTAGAACTAAACCTCTTTGAGGACATGATTGATGATAGGAATTATTGGAGACGTAGAATTAAGGTTAATGACTTCTAGGGAGAAAGGAATACCTTAGGGGCTGCTCTTTATTTTATGTTGGTTACACGTCACTATGTAGTTTTCTTTTTGTATGCTATGCTTATTATTATTATTATTATTATCATTAATTATATCACTGTTGAACTTTGATTGCCTATTATATTCTCACATACATATGATTTTTAGAGCTGAGGGTCTCTCTGGAAGCCACCTCTCTATACTATTGGATAGAGGTACGGTGTGCCTACATCCCACCCTTCCCAGACCCTACTTATAGCTCTGCTATTGATGGGATTTTTCACTGGGTATGATTAATTGATTGATTGATAATATCATAATATGTGATGTAAATGCAATAACTATCTGATATGCAAAGCATTAACTACTTTACTATTTTCACATCGTTATTCAAGTCACATTCAGATAATTGCTATGTTAAACACAACGTGGGTATTTTAAAAATTAAAAGAAGCATATATCCTACATTTGCAAATTTAATTTAAACATAAACTCTAAGGTCTTCGGTATATTTTGTTAAATGCAATATGGGTTAATGTGTTAACGGGTTTTATAATCTACACTCACACACAATAATTTAAAAATTGTTTTTAACTTAAATTGAGGGATTTTTATTTATTTTTTAATTTTATTGTATTATTATTTTTTTATTTTTCTATCACTTATTGCTTTTATTGATAGCTTTTTGTTTATATATTTTGATTCTTGGTTTGTTTATGTTTTGTTTTGAGCCGATGGTCTTTCTGAAAATAGTCTCTCTATCCTCAGCGATAGAGGTAAGGCTTGCCTACAGTAGGGGTGTTCTTCAGGTTCGCTTTTCGGGTTTCAAATTTTAAATCTTAACCCGAAACCCAACCCAAATCTTTCACGGGTTTTCGGGTTTAGGTTTTTTCGGGTTGGGTTAATCGGGTTTCGAGTATCCTAGAAATAAAACCAAAAACAAAAAAAATTAAAAAAACTTCAATGCTAAAATTAAAACAACATATTTTTCTTTGCTTGTATTAAATAATAAACCATCATAACTTGATAAAGTCATAAAACAATTCAAAAGAAGAGTAAAACTAAGTAACTAACTCGAACCATAATTGTCTTCAATCAGACGTGATTTGGTTGTTCGATTATGGTTGCTATAAGTAATAAACGGAAAACATAAATTAACAATAAACAATCGTTCATAGTTGGGATGACAACAGTCGATTAGTCTCAGATTCTGATAATTTTAGTGACTAAGACTAAGCTTATTATACCTAAAAATACATTTAATTTCAAAACTAAAAGTTTATTCGGGTTTTTCAGGTTGACCCGAAACTTATAAATCAAGCCCAATAACCAACCCAAATTACTTCGGTTCGGGTTCGGGTTATTCTTTTTTCGGGTTCGGGTTTTCTGGGTCGGGTTAGTTCAGGTTCGGGTACAGATTTTTTTGGGTTGGGTTTCGGGTAAAAGTGATAGCCCTAGCCTACAGGCTACATCTCACCCTACCAATAGCTAGCAATTGATGGGATTTACTGATTATGGTTGTTGTTGAGGAGTTTAAGCATGGTTAAATCATTTTCTTAGGATAAGATGGAGTGAAAGGGGAAAATATGAGTGACATCTACATGGAGTTTAAAAACGTGAATATCTACCCAATGGTCTAATCTTCTTCCGGGTCTCTTATCTCATTAAATCATTTATTTCATGAGTTTACATTTAAAGGCTATATTGTATCGGAATTTTAAGGTTATCATGCAAATTAAAATTAATTTGTACACAAATAACATGCATACATTCTTTGACTAAAGAATTAATATTGAAATTTGAAAACCAGTTGCTTTTGTTAATTTCATCTGTAAAGGTGTCATGGTAATGCTTATTATAATCCAAAAATGTTATGTCCGTTGCTTATTTTGTTGGTGTGAAATGGGACAGGAAAAAGGCGAGGGTTTAAATGATTTTTATATGAAAAGATTGAGATAGGCTTATCCTTTTGTTATGTCTTCTCTTTTGGGTCAATGCTTTCGGCTCATTGTCTCCCAAACCAACCCAAACGGGTCAATGTTATAGTTTTATTCATATTCTATATCTAGAAACCGTATTAAAGATCGTGTATTATACAAGTTAAATAAAACAAATAATAAATGGGTTGCCAATGAATATTTAGAAATTATAGGTGTTATTATTGCAAATGAGTTGCAAAGAGCCTAATATGGAAACCGGTTTCTTTTTAAATTCAATTTGTTTGAAATTGAAAATCAAATTTCCTTGACTTCTACATGTTATAAATTTATATATTAAAACAAATGAATGAAAGGTTAACATAAACGAGAAAAACGGTTGGGCTCAAAAACTTATGGCACGTGATGGTGGTTGGTTATTTATTTATTAGACGTAGATGATTAAGATTACCATACCAAATTACCATCAAAACCGATATTTATGTATTTTTATAAATTATTTATTTTGTATCAAAATACATTTTTCTAAATTTTGCAAATAATATATTAATTTGCCTCCTCGTTCTCCTTTATAAATTAACAAGATTGCTAGCTTTTTTATTTATTTATTTTTTAACAACCAACAATAAATTCTTATGTGTATTTGGTTTGGATTTCTTAGTAATTTGATTTGTAGTGGAAATTTATTTATTTATTTATTTATTTTTGATAACCACTTAATCAAGAACAAAGCTTGACTCAATCAAGAATAAGTTTGTCACGAACACTTAATTTTATCTTATGAATCCCAAATCAAAACAACTTTAACCCAAGAACAATACAAGAATAAAGGTTTACAAACGGGACCAAACGAGCAAAAGAAATCAGACCAATAATATAACGATCTGACAAGCAAACGAATCCATCCAAAAAAACAAGAATCACCAATGAAATGAGACTCTAAAAAAACATATGAAGAAGCCTGGGAGTAATGAATCTTGAGAGAGAAGATGAGAGATAACTTCTAAGCCTCAAAACCCTACACCTCTACTTCTCTTTTAATACATCAGCCTTTTATTAATTATTATATTGTCAAACGTATATAAGCATGAGTGTTCACAAATCACAAGCCAAGCCCGCGATAACTGAAAATTCCAGCCCACTAGCTCTAGCAAGCACATGATCAGCCCAGCCCATTCCAACGGACCCAACATTCAATACAAACACAATTATGCCATCAAATATGCTCTTTAATATTTTCAATATTAACTGATATGAATTGAAATATCCATATTATTTCAACAAAGTTGAACACAAAGAATAAATTCAGAATCACCAAATTTAGTTGCAACTATAAATGAATATCTATTTTGTAAAACTGAATATTGAATTTATATGTGATTCATAAGCTAAAAACTAAGATCATCTAAATAATACGTGAGCATATTATATATATATATATATATAGACTAAGTATAAAATGAAAACCCATTTGAGTTGTGAAAACTCTAGAAACTCATTCTCAACCACATGTTTTTAATTAATGTTTAAATCTTGTGGTCCACAATTAAAGTGAATAAAAAATGTAAATATAAATATAACTTTTTCTCTCTCTTGAGACATATATAAAAAGTAGTAAAAAAATGTTAAAGAATAGCAAAACATTTTTTTTTGATGTTTTGTATTAAGTGTTACAACATATATTACATGTAACAAAAAAAAACGATGTTACATAGGGTTTTCGCGGGTTTTCACAACTTAAATGAGTTTTCATTTTAACCTTACCCTATATATATATATATATATAAACAAGTTAAATTATCTTTACATAAGCTAAAAACTAACTAAGATTATCTAAATAATATACTTGATCTTAACTTATTGTGTGTATCAGCAACAATCTTCCTTATCGCGGTAAGAAGTTTTCTTCAACTATTCGCTCAGTAGTAGCAACTTGGTCTTCGTCAGTTATGAGCTCTTCACAGTAGCAACTTTTCTTCAATCATCTTCGGTGATAGGTATTCCGTCATATAGCATGTTAGTCTTGATCAGTTAACACCCAATCAATAATGAACACTTCAATATTAACCACGTGTCATATAAGTACTAGCTTTCCAGTGTCAACATTTAGTTCATGTTTAATGGTTTATATTTTCTTTTTCATGTCAATTACTCGCTTTTAGTTCGTTACCAAAATTTTATAATAGTGAGAAAATATTTATAACTTGATTGATTTTTATGGTTAAATAATAGTTTAAACAACCTTACTAGAACAACATTTAAAACTTGACTGATATTTAATAATTTTCAATGATGAAATTTAGAATGCCTGCTGGTAAATTTGGTAAAATATGTATATGTTACATATGGCAAACTAGACATATTTTCAAGAGTGGTCAGATACTCAGATTAGAAGTCATTCGTATCTATGTTAAGAAAATCAGTATGAAATATTTTAGTTTTTACTTGTATCGATTATTATTTGAACTTAAACTTGTATCCAGTTGAAGAAACACTAAATGACCCCGGGCAGACTACGGATATTCTGGGGGTTAAGTAGATGTTTCCCACGAGGGTTAAGTCCGGCAAAGATGGTTGTTCTTCTGATGACCTGCAAAACAGACACCGTGAGCTCGTCACTGATTGTGACCACCCTCCGGCGTGAGAATCAGACTAGATTGCTCTGAATATGTGTATATTGAGAGAGATTGCTAGAGAAGATAAGATACAAGATAATGATACCGTTCCAAGGTGTTGGAGTATTTATAGCCGAAGGTAGGTTTCCAAGCAGGTACAGCCAGCTGTATAATATTCATTTTCCACCAACTGTGGGCTACGCACGTGTCATGCTGGTAGTTGGTGGGTAGGCAGCGGCTGATAGTGACATGGCCGGCTGTGTACTATTCCTTTTCCGCCGGCTGTGTACTATTCCTTTTCCGCCGGCTGTGTATTATTCCTTTTCCACCAACTGCAGGCTATGTACGTGCCACGACAAGGGTTGGTGAGTAGGCAGCGGCTGATAGTGACATTTTGTACTAGAGCGTGCTCCTCGTACTGTTGTCGGTGAGCTGTCACCCTGTGATTGGTTCATGGGCTGCTTTGGTCAGATATTGTCTATTTTGTCCATACCTTGGCAGGTATAGTACAAAAGATCTTCCAGAAGCGTACGGACTGGCTCATTTGGGCGGGAGTATTCCCGCCTTGCTCATTCCTTCAGGTGACATTACTGAATTATTTAGTGCCTTGTGCGTGTAGCCTTGCTATTAGTGCGGGTAGCCTTCCCTGATGGCTTGTATCCGCAACTGCGGGAACAGGCGGGGTACACCATTGGGAGGCTTTTCATGCGGGAACAGCTGGCGTACTGCGCGTAAGGTCTTCTCTAAGCATGGTTGGTCCTGCGGAACCAGTTGGTCCTTGCGCAGACGTCCCTCTTCAAGGTGAGTCTTGCGGGTCCAACTGGGCTCTGCTGGGACCTACCTCTTCAAGTCCCCCCAGTCCAATGTTCTTCTCATGAATTGTTAATAAGTGAGGTGAACTTTTGGACTTAAGCAAGGGGTTTTGGAAAGGCTTTTTAGTTTTAAGGTTTTCCGTGGGGATTCTTCCCGCGGTTTTCCTAATGTCACTCGCAGAAATTCCCGACTTTTCTGCCTGATCTTTGGTTGTGATGCGGGTAGGTGTTTAACCCCTTCGCACATCGGGAGCGTTGAGTTTCACTTGTATAGATTCTTCATGAGGTTTTGGTAGTTTCGGACATAGTGATCAGTTATGTTAAACCACCAATTCCGCCTTGAAGTTTCAAACAGGCTAGTTCTCAACATTCCCGCTATGTGGATGTGCTATTTCTCTTTCCGCAAGCACGGTCCAGAAGATCCTTCTTGGTTTCAATTCCTGCAAGTGCTAAGTATGTGAAGGGTTTCGCCTTGACACTGTACCCGCACTCGTCTTATAGTTTCTTTACTTCCAAGATATTCTTAGCTTCAATTCCCTGCAAGTGCTAGGTATGTGAAGGGTTTCGCCTTGACACTGTACCCGCACTTGTCTTACGGTTTCTTGGGTACCAAGGTAAGGGGGTATATTCCCAATTATTTTTGAATCTTTGAATCTTTTTGAATCTTTTTGAAATTCGAAGAGTTGGTGAAAGGATAAGAACAGTCCAAACTGTTGAAGGGACGTTAGTGTCGTCCGACGGTTTCTTCTGACAGTTTCAGGACGTGCAGGAAGTTATGGCGACGTGACAGTATATGGTCATTCCAGACGCTTTTTCAGGCTCGTGGGCGCGAGTTTTCGGGCGCGTGGGCGCGAGATTTACGGCACGTGTCCTGTCGACAGCTGTTGCCAGCTTGCTCTTTCCACGTGTCATAGTTTCATTGCACCTGCGCTTTTCTCTCTCCCCCGCATTAAATTCATCGCATTCATTGCGATGAGTATATAAAGGGGGAGAGGGTGCATCTTAATCCACACTTTCACTTCTCTCTTCTAAACGATTTCCGGCGAATACTCTAACTTTTCCGTCGAGCATTCTCCTGAAATCATTCCTTCTTTACATCTAAAACATGTCTTCTACTCATGATCTTGAGGCTACCGCCGAGGAGTCTGATGTGTACGCCGAGATCCCGACGTCCACGTCTGATAAGGACGATAAGAGCACTGCTGGCGAATGCCAGTGTGCTCTTCCCATCGACCTTAATCAGTACATCGTCAGGAAGTTCATGCTCGAGACGTTCGAGCCTGAGTTTCTTGAGCATCACCAGACGGTGTACGATGCCCCCAAGGGCAAAATAGGGGTATATGCTGCATTCTTCGTTTATGGGAATCTCAGGTTCCCATTGACGAAGTTTGTATACCGTGTTTTGGAGAGACACGGTGTGCACCTGACGGAGGTACACCCAATGGCGATCGCCAAGATCCGCCATTTTGAATGGGTGTGCCTCATTCTGGGTGTGGAGCCCCATGTCGACCGCCTGATGACCTTCTACTCCTGGAGGTGCATCCAAGGCTGGTACACCTTGGTCACCCAGATCAAGGGTTTGAAGATCTGTGCTACCGAGCGTAGTCTTCGGTCTTGGAAGCGGGAGTTCTTCTACATCTCTGCCCGTGTCGTCCCTATCGCGATGACATTCAAGAACGGGAGAGCACTCCCCAACCTTCACGCTTCCAACTACCAGGAGGCGGAATGGTTTGCCAAGATCTCCCGGATCCAGACTCCGGTTTACCGCTTTGCGGAGTCTGGGATGGTGATGCTCGATATGAGCCGGGTGTGGAAAGATGCTGGGGCGGAGGCGCCACAGATTCCCATCGTCCTCGAATACGGTTTGAACTCTATTCCTTACGGTATGCTTCATATTATTTGCTAATTTAGGGTTTTTGTTCTAACCATCTCTTTCTTTTTATTTTCAGAAGGAAACTTGCAGTCTCTTCTGCAGCCGCGGGAGAGTGGTGGTCCCGCTCGGTTAGGTACTCGTGCTCTTGACGAGAACGAGTTGCCCATCCTTGAGCAAACGGCGGATCGGTTTGTGGAGGCCTACCCGCCAGGCCACGAAATTCTGAGCGCCACGCGGCCAGGTAAGGGATTATTTAACCCTCGCCCTCTCAATGCTCAAACCTCTGCTGGAATTCCTCTAATTTTGTCATCTTCTGATGAGGAATCCGCAGATGGTCCTTTCTTCGCGAGGAAGAAGGCTGCTGGCGGGAAGGGCAAGGCTAAGGTTGTCTCCACTGCCGATCAGGGCAACCGGTCTGACTCGGAGACCGAAAGTGACGAGGCGGCGGGGAACCCTGGTGGTGGTGAGACCACTGTTCCGGAGGTTGAGATAGATGTCACCTCCGAGCAGCCCAGGACGACGACGGTGACCGGTATGAAGAGGCCGGCTCCATCGGGTTCGTCCCCGCCTGTTCGCACCTTCAAGCTCAAGAGGACTCGTAAGTATAAACTTCATTTACTTTAACTGCATATCTTTCCGCCATTATACTTATATATCTTTTCTTCGTGCAGGCGTGGATGCTACCGCATTCCAGTGTGGAGCAGGGAGGAGCGTTTCTGGACCCATGATGGTAGGTTTGGTCAACCTACCCGACGCGATGACCCAGGCGGCTACGCCTGTTTGCAGTATTGGTTCAGTTGCTCATCCCGTTGAGGCAACTGTTCCAACTGTAACATCATCCTCCCGGCTGTCAGTGTCATCTTCACGGAATTCTTCACTGAGCCGACGGTGGTTTCTTCTGCGGGTTCTTCCGCGGTGACTGCCACGGTTGTGAGTTCACCTCCGGTGAGTTCACCTCCGTTGGTTTCTACCGCGGCGGCCTCCACCATGCCTCATCCGGCACCGGCGACCGCGGCCGGTCCTTCAGGTATGTTCGGGGTTGGGGCGTCTAGCCAATCTTTGTCTCCTTCCCGTCTCCTTGACCTTTTGGATGGATATCCCTTAGGTTCAGGTGATGGGTTTGGTGGCTATCGGCCTGTTGTCGATCCTACAGGTGCGTGGGGTTATCTTGGCCTTATATCCCTTTTATCATTCTCTAACTGTTTTTTGTTTTATTGCAGTTCGTGATTCCAACGAGGTGTACGCTCCTCGGTGGAGTATCCGCCGGGGAACGACCCTCCAGACTGCTGCGGATTGCGTCGAATGGGCGCGCCACGCCGCCCCAAGCGGTGCGCTGGGGAAGCCATGTCCAGCTACCAGGAGGGTAGGCTGTCCAACGAGCTCCGAATCCTCCTTGCCCGGATGCAGCCGCGTGTCGAGCTACTTTGTCGTGAAAACGACAAGTTAAAGACGACGCGTAGCCTGGAAGTGGCTTAGGCGCGGGCTATCCGGGAGGAGAATAAGAGGCTTGCCGCTGTTGCTGCGGAAAAGGAGAAGGCCTTCTAGGCCCTCGAGGTTGAAGTTCTGGCCCGGCTCGAGGCCCGTTCCAAGGCTGCCCAAGCTGTTAACGAACAGCTTCGGCTGGCTAAGGAAACTTCACGGAACGCAACTGAGAGGGCCACCAAGGCTGAAGCTGTTGCCGAACCTCTACGCACCGAGAATGAGGAGCTTAAAGCCAAATTAGAGAGGCTCCAACAGGCTCATGATGCCTTGGCCATGGAAGACGCCAAGAAGCTCCAAGAGATCCTAGACCATAGGGGCATGCTTGACCACACTGAGCGTAAGCTGAAGGGCGACGAAGAGGCTGCAGCTAAAGATGTGTTGCTTGCCAACCTTACTAAGAACGAAGCCGAACGCGCCCGTGATGAAGCTCAAGCTGCCCTCCAGGAGGCTCTGGTTACCAAGGAATGGCTTCTTCTTGAAGCATTGTCTCAGGTATGCGCAGTTTCACAATTTCTTTACGCTTAGAAGAGTGATATATTTCTGCTTTGTAGGTTGTGCATCGGGTTCTTACGAACACATCATATGACGATGCCATGAGCGCAGCCCTCAACGTTTCTCATGAGGATGGGGAAAAGGCTGGCTTCCTGCTTGGTCTAGGGTTTGTTGAGAAGGGCATCCCGCCTTCCAACTTCCCTCTATATGATGTGGATACTGAAGCTGCTTATGACCAAGCAGTGAACCAGTATGCTGCCTTCCCGCATCCGGTGGTGGAGAAGGTGAACGAGATTACTGCTGCTGATGATGGGCTAGCTATTCTCAAGGCTTTCCTTGAACCGCCACACTCTACTGATGGTGCGGGTTCAAGTGGGAGTGGTCCTAAAGCTTGATCCTTTAGATCCCTTCCCACTGTTAGAATAGATTTTTATTTTTATATAGATTTATATTCTTGTACACGGGTATGTGCCCGGCCATTCTTGTAATACTTGAATTTTTATGGAATATAAATCTTTTGTTAATGCCTTGCCTTGTAAACCTTATATGTTTTGCTCACGCATATTCTAGTTTAGCTTAGCAATTTCCTAAGTACTTTGGATAAGTTAACCTTTCAACGTGGCAGACAATAGGTTAAAGTTTTGCTTCCTCTTTCGTGATTGTGCGGGTAAGACCGTCACTTTCACTTAGTAGGATGGCTAAACTTTACCTATATCTGACCTGCGTGGAGGTTTTCCTTATCTTTTCCTTTGAAATTTTCAAAGTGTTTTGAATAAGTTAACCTTTCGACGCGCGGTTGTCAATAGGTTAATGTTCAGTTTCCTCTATCATGATTGTGCGGGTAAGACCGTCACTTTCATTTTGTGGGATGACCAAACTTCACCTATAACTGACCTGCGTGAAGGTTTTCCTCATCTTAGAAATTTTTTCCGTTTTTTGTGTTTATGCGGGTTTTGCCGCCTTCCACACGCAACGACTTACTTCTTCCCATACTTATTTATGCCGTGAATACCGGCATATCGGTGTGAGAAGTTCATAAGTATAAAGGTAAGGCTATCAACACAATGTGAAAGGAGAATCATTTCCATTAGAAGTGGCTCTAGGCCTTTTCTTTACAAGTTTGGAATTGATCTACATGTAACATTTGCGTAATTGAGCTCCATTCCATGTTCTTGGGATGGGAGTGCCATCGAGCCTTTCGAGCCGGTATGCGCCCTTTCCCAAAACTTCTTTGATAATGTATGGTCCTTCCCAGACCGGGGCCAGCTTTCCTGGGCGTTCTTGGTTTGAAGCCTCGTTGTTACGCAATATGTAGTCTCCTATATTGAAGTTGTAGAGTTTTACCCGCGTGTTGTAGTACTTTTGCATTTGTCGCTTGTAGTTCTTTTCACGCGCTGCGGCTAAGTCTATGCGTTCTTCGGTTAGCATAAGGTCTAACCGTCTTTCTGCATCATTGTCTTCTGGCTGAATCAAGACCCTTGGTGAGGGTAAACCAATTTCGACCGGGACCATGGCTTCAATGCCATAAGTGAGGCTGAACGGGGTTTCTCCCGTACTGGCCTTTTTCAGCGTTCTGTTTGCCCAAAGGACGTGTGGAACTTCGTCCACCCAGCCGGATCTGTGTTCCAAGAGTCTTTTCTTTATGCCATCGACGATGCTCTTATTTGCTCTTTCCACCTCACCATTACCCTGCGGGTGCGCCACTGAGGTAAAGGTGTGGGTGATTTGAAGTTCTTCTAGCCACTTTTGTAGCTTCTTGTCAGCAAAGTTGGTGCCGTTATCGCTCACCAAAGTCTGTGGAAGTCCAAAAGGACAAATAATAAATTCCCAAATAAATTTTTTGATATGTTTTGCGGTAGTTTGGGCTAAGGGTTTTGCTTCTATCCACTTGGTGAAGTAGTCGATGGCTACCACTAGAAACTGAACGTTCCCTGCTGCTGTGGGAAATGGGCCTGTCACATCGATGGCCCACTTCTGAAATGGTCATGAAGAGGTGACTGGAACAAGTTCATTCTTCGGGCGATGCGTGTTGGGTGCGTAGAGCTGGCAAGACCTACACTTTCTGATGTATGCCAGCGCATCCGTATGCATCCCCGGCCAAAAGTATCCCGCGTTGTTTAGCTTAGCTACAACAGCGCGTGGACCTGCGTGTACTCCACAGATGCCCTCGTGTACTTCCCTTAGGAGGTAGCCAGCATCTTGGTTGTCCACGCATCTTAGGAGTGGGCCAAGAAAGTTACGTCTGTAAAGGATGTCATCGATGAGTTGATAGTTCAACGCTTTACAACGTATTTTTCTTGCCTGTTTTTTTGACTCTGGTAGTATACCCGCCGCAAGGTAATTTATTATTGGTGTCATCCACGTTTCTGTGCCGGTTTGGATGACACAGATTTCCTTGTGCGGGACTGATGGTGCTCCAAGGAGTTCAATGCGAATATCCTTTCCCAAGTGGGTGAAGGCTAACGATGCAAGCTTGCTTAACGCAACCGCAGATTTGTTTTCGCTACGCTTGACGTGTATGACTTTACAATCGTTAAAATCGCGCATAAGGGTTTTTGCTTGTGCGAGGTACAGGGCCATTGTGTCGTTCACGCCCGTGTACGTCCCATTTATTTGGTTGGCTACTAACATGGAATCCACATGGGCTTCCAAGTTTTTCACTCCCATCTTACGCGCAATTCTCAGCCCGGCCAAGAAAGCTTCATACTCCGCTTCGTTATTCGTACTTGGAAAATCCAGTCGAATAGCGTAAGTGTATTCTTGGCCTGCTGGGTTGGTTAGTTTCAACCCTGCGCCTGAACCCTCGTTGCTGGCTGCTCCATCAGTGTAGAGTCGCCAGACATCATCGATGTCCTGTGCTGGGGAGGGTTGAGCCTCCTCCTGGCACTCTTTCTCCCGCGAAGCGGGGACTTCTGAAATAAAGTCTGCCAAGACCTGGCCTTTTATGGCTGGTCTCGGCTTGTACTTTATCGCGTATTCTCCCAATTCTATTGCCCATTTGGCTAGGCGTCCGACAATTCGGGTTTGCCTAGAACGTTTGCAAGTTTGAAGTTGGTGAGAACGGTGACTGGGTGACCTTGGAAATATCGTCTTAGCCTGCGTGAAGCCTGTACAAGTGCTAAGACTAATTTTTCCAGGGTAGAGTACCGGGTTTCTACGTCTATTAGGACACGGCTAACATAGTAAATAGGCATCCGGGTGCCTTTTCGCTCTACTAGCAGGACTGCCCCGGTTGCTCTATCTGTGGCGGAAATGTATAGGATTAATTCCTCCCCCACTTCTGGTGCTGTGAGCGTTGGGAGTTCGATCAAGCGTGACCGAATTTCCTGAAAAGCTGCTTTCGCTTCTGGTGTCCAGCGGAAGTGCGTTTTCTTTAAACAGTTTCTCAATGTTGACATGAATGGGAACGACCTATCCGCATGGTTTGACAAAATGCAGTTAAGTGCGACTAGGCATCCATTCAGTGTCTGAGCTTGCTTGATGGTAGTAGGTGATTCCATTTTGATAATGGCTTCGACCTTTTCAGGGTTCGCTCTGAAGTCATCTTTAGTAACAATGACTCCTAAGAACTTCCCTTCTTCCATCCCAAAGGAACACTTGCTCGGGTTGAGCTTCATGTTTATCTTTCTGAGCGTGTTGAAAGTTTCTTCGATGTCTTTCAACATCGCTTCTGGCTCAGGGCTTTTGATGACCAAGTCATCCATGTAGACTTCCAAGTTCTTCCCAATTTGGGCATGAAACTCTTTGTCCATCAAGCGTTGGTATGTGGACCCGGCATTCTTAAGTCCGAATGGCATCATTTGATAACAAAATGTGTCATCGGGCGTCCGAAATGCGGTTTTGTCCTGATCGTCAACGGCCATGTGGATTTGATGGTACCCCTTATATGCGTCAAGGAAGCATTTAAGGCGAAACGGTGCTAATGAATCCACTTTGAGGTCAATTTCGGGTACGGGTAACAATCTTTGGGGCATGCTTTGTTTAAATCTTTGAAATCTATGCACATGCGCCATTGTTTGTTAGATTTCGGTACCATGACGGGATTTGCAACCCATGTTTGATATCTGCTAACGCGTACGATGCCCACGTCAAGGAGTTCCTTGACTTGGGTTCTACACGCGTTAGCTTGTTCCGCCCCCATTACTCTGCGCTTTTGTATGACTGGCGTAAAAGCCGGGTCACACTTGAGTTTATGCTCTGCCTTACTTCGAGGTACACCAGTCATGTCAGCTGGTGTCCACGCGAAGATGTCAGCGTTTTTCTGTAGTAAGCGTTTGAGTAAGGTGCGCGTAGGATCAGTGATTGTTGGGCCAATGGTAACAGCCTGGTCGGGGTATTTGCCATTGAGGGCCCATTTTTCTGGTTCGGTGATGGTTGGTTTAGCCATCTTTGGTTTGGGTTTAGATGAGACAGATGCGATGCATACCTGAGGAATACCGGTGATCAACGCTACACCCTCAGCTGTTGGCCATCCCATCATGCCGTGGACTGAAGATACCACGGCATTGAATCTTGCCATCCCGTCTCTCCCGAAGAGAATGTCGTATGTGTGGTGTGGCTTTCTCATCACAACAAAGTCCACGTCCTCTGTGCGGGAGTGTTTCCCGTCCGTGAGAATGACGGGGAAAGATAGGATACCCAGGGGGGTGTTTGTGCTGCCGTCAAACCCTTCCATCGAGGCATAGACCGTTTCCAGGCGTTCCTTGTCTTCGTCGTCTAGCTTGTCGAAGAACTGCCTGTACATAACCGTTGACGAGGCGCCGTTATCAGCAAGAGTGCGGGAGGTGATGTAGTGCCCGAGCTGGCTTTTGATGACGATAGGGCCTTCTTTGCTGGGTCCTCATGGCACTCGCGGGAAGCGCACCTCAGCTTCCTTCCACGCGCATGGTTCTGTCGTTCGTCTTTTTTTTTCCCTGATGTTACTATGAACCATGTGGATGCTGATGTCAACGGGCTTTCGTCCGTTGCCTTTGTATCGGTTATCATTCCTCCCTCCATTCTTGATTGATGCCACAAGGTGTGTAAGTCTTCCATCCTTGACGAATGTTTCAACAATATCCTTCAAGGATGTACACTCCTCAGTGTTGTGACCCTTTGTCCCGTGAAAGTCACAGGATTTGCTCTGATCCGCATTAGGTCGCTGCCGGATCATTGGAGTTTTTGGCCATGGGAGTTTTTCGGTGGCAAATATCTCCGTGACGCTTTTGGTGAGTGGCATCCACCGGTGTTTTCGGCTTGATGGGTGCGTGTTATCCCTTCCGCCTACTAGAGGGCGAGAGCTGGATGAGGTGTCAAAGTTTACCCTTGACTGCCAAATACCTAGCTTCCTCTTTTTGTTTTGCCGGGCGGTCCGAACGTTGTTTTCTCTAGTCCTCTGCGTGTAGAGGTGTGTATTCTGGGGAAGATCCCTACCCAGTTGCTTCTCCGTTTCGGCAAAGCGCTTGGCCGCCGTCATGATGGCATCCCATGTGGATGGCATGCCGTCCTTACCCGTCAACGTGCGGATAAGCTATGGGTATTCGGTGCCCTGGATGAAAGCGGCTGCGAACAAGATCTTCGCTTATGGTGCCCAGACTCAGCGTTTTGGAGTTGAAGCGAGTGATGAAGTCTAGTAAAGATTCATCCTCCTCTCTAACGCAGTTGAGGATCGTCCACTGCTCTTCAGTATATTTCCTCTGTTGACTGAAGTGTTGGCTGAACTTTTGTTGAAAGTCCGCCCAATCATAGATGTGGTGGACCGGGTAAACGATCAAACCACGCCCTGGCCGCTCCAACCAGCGTCATCTGAAACATATAATACCACGTGGGTTCCGTCCAGTTTCTGACGGTTGCCCCCGCTATGAATCTGTTCAAGTGATCGTCTGGGTCGGATATACCGTCATAAGTGCCTATGTTGGACATTTGTTTAGCACTCTTCGGGGCGATTGTTTCCGCAATGTCCCTTGCAAACTTGGACGTTCCCGCATTTGCAACACTTGGTCTAAATGTTTTGGAGAAGTCACGTGGGTTTCCCCCCGCGTTCCTTGGTTTGAAGGTTTCTCCAAAATTCCTTCTCGGTTGGAAGTCCGTTTCCTTGCGCTTTCCTTTCGCCCTATGGCGAGGGTTTGCGTCACTATCGGATTCTTCCCAGTCATCGTCCAAGTACTCGCACTCATTGCTCATGTTGAGCTGTTGTCGAGTGCTTCCGAATTCGTCATCCTGTTGGAGTGAACGTAAGCGTTCATCCAACTCAGCTTGGAATTCCTTCTGACGTGCTTCCGCACACGCTTTAACTTGATCAAGTGTTTGGCGGGGGAGCCTCGTCTGTTGTCTTTCCACCTGGGTATCAATGAATCCCAGGGGATGATTGTTTACTGCACTTGCCCCGGCTTGGGTAACCGGGGTAGTGTTCGTAAAATTTACTGCACTTGCCCCGGCTTGAGTAACCGGGGTAGTGTTCGTAAAATTTGTACTCGCCGGTGTTCCTCCCAGTAGCTGGGGTTGTGATTACCGGGGTTTCTTGGTCACTCGCTGGCCTCGGGACCGGAGTAACGTTAACCATCTTTCCAGAAGTTTTGGAAAAAACTAAAAAAGAAATAGTTCTAACTTTTATGCACGGATGGCGCCAATGAAGAAACACTAAATGACCCCGGGCAGATTACGGATATTCTGGGGGTTAAGTAGATGTTTCCCACGAGGGTTAAGTCCGGCAAAGATGGTTGTTCTTCTGATGACCTGCAAAACAGACACCGTGAGCTCGTCACTGAGAAGGGGGGGGTTCCTCCTTGTGACCACCCTCCGGCGTGAGAATCAGACTAGATTGCTCTGAATATGTGTATATTGAGAGAGATTGCTAGAGAAGATAAGATACAAGATAATGATACCGTTCCAAGGTGTTGGAGTATTTATAGCCGAAGGTAGGTTTCCAAGCAGGTACAGCCAGCTGTATAATATTCCTTTTCCACCAACTGTGGGCTACGCACGTGCCATGCTGGTAGTTGGTGGGTAGGCAGTGGCTGATAGTGACATGGCCGGCTGTGTACTATTCCTTTTCCGCCGGCTGTGTACTATTCCTTTTCCACCAACTGCAGGCTATGTACGTGCCACGACAAGGGTTGGTGAGTAGGCAGCGGCTGATAGTGACATTTTGTACTAGAGCGTGCTCCTCGTACTGTTGTCGGTGAGCTGTCACCCTGTGATTGGTTCATGGGCTGCTTTGGTCAGATCTTGTCTATTTTGTCCATACCTTGGCAGGTATAGTACAAAAGATCTTCCAGAAGCGTACGGACTGGCTCATTTGGGCGGGAGTATTCCCGCCTTGCTCATTCCTTCAGGTGACATTACTGAATTATTTAGTGCCTTGTGCGTGTAGCCTTGCTAGCCTTCCCTGATGGCTTGTATCCGCAACTGCGGGAACAGGCGGGGTACACCATTGGGAGGCTTTTCCTGCGGGAACAGCTGGCGTACTGCGCGTAAGGTCTTCTCTGAGCATGGTTGGTCCTGCGAAACCAGTTGGTCCTTGCGCAGACGTCCCTCTTCAAGGTGAGTCTTGCGGGTCCAACTAGGGCTCTGCTGGGACCTACCTCTTCACCACTAAAATCAATGGCATAAGTGATTAACTATACAATGAAAACTTAAAAAGAAACTAAAAAGTAAGTATAATATGAAAGGGCATGTAAATATATAATTCAAATTTTGTCCGCATCGTAGCTTCCTAAGTCACAACTATTCGACTTTTGGAAACTAGAAAAGGTGATTTAAAAATTAAAATATAGTTTTTGTTTTATATAAACTGTGTAACGCATATTTTTCTTGTCGAGATCGGATAGATAAAAAAAAGCATGCCTAAACAACCAAACAAGTTGAGTATTCTGGAACTGTTTTATTTCAGACCGCCATTTACCAGTCAGGCTGGTTGATACGTGGTTAAACCAAAATTTCAATTCTTTTTTTTAACAACGGGTGTATTATAAAACTAAAATGTATCTAGTAAGGAGCTAGATATACAAATAAAGATCGTTCCAAAGAAATTGAAAAAAAAATAATAAATTACAAAGAAAACTTCACAAAGTTAAATCTGCGCCATTTCTATCGATCTAAGTTTGGGAGGTTTGCTCGATGTTTTACCAAGAGAAACAACCTTGCTGTGATATCCTCCACTAATCTTGCAATTGAGGTTGTTTATTGCTAAAGACTGTCATTCATTGCCTTCCAAATAAGCCAACACGTGGCAGCAACAATCGCCTGAATAGCTTCGCTTTTCTCCCTTAAGTATCGTAAGTTTACCGGACATTCCATCAACTT
The DNA here is from genome assembly GCF_021521415.1 of Bidens hawaiensis. NCBI lineage: Eukaryota > Viridiplantae > Streptophyta > Magnoliopsida > Asterales > Asteraceae > Bidens > Bidens hawaiensis. The sequence continues at coordinate 265 of NW_027505260.1, read as the reverse complement.
CTACATCATCCCAAATTACATGTGATCGAGGCCTTAACCCACATGAAGGTAAGAGACCAATCTATTTTAGCTTAGGAACTAGAGGTGATTAAGTTACAATGCTAATGCCAGTCTTGTGGGAATACAGTTTGTAATAGCTTCAGCATACAGAAAACATGAAATGAGCGGCCCGTTACGCAGTGATTCGATACCTTTGTAAGCAGTGACGGATCGAGGAAATTTAGCCAACGGGTGCCAAAAAAGGTCGACCAAGAACAGGTCAAGT